>NW_023615362.1:20000-40001 GCF_013339695.2 Rhipicephalus sanguineus
CTATCTATCTATCTATCTATCTATCTATCTATCTATCTATCTATCTATCTATCTATCTATCTATCTATCTATCTATCTGTCTGTCTGTCTGTCTGTCTGTCTGTCTGTCTGCTCTGCTCTGCTCTGCTCTGCTCTGCTCTGCCCTGCTCTGCTCTGCTCTGCTCTGCTCTGCTCTGCTCTGCTCTGCTTGGTCAGCTATCGATTGAACTGAAGTTTATGGGAGAAGCATATGCCAGAAAGGTAATATAAACAAGATGTGGAGGCTAAGGAGGTGAACCGGAAAACGAAAATGCAGTTTACTACCCTGCACTGTGGAAGGGGAGGCAGAAAGGTGAGAAAGATGAGAATAATAAGAGAGACGGGGGCATAGAGGCTAAAAGGTAAAGCACAGATGGATGTACGAAAAGAATATTCGGATGTGCCGCAGTTGCGTAGAAACTGCAGTGGTGCCTTCCTCGCTGCTCTAATGTTGGAAGCCGCTCCTCCCGTCACTCGTACACTGATTGCTGCGAAAGCGTTTTTTCACCTAGGCAGTGTACTAGGAGAGCATCTGAATTGCTTGCTATGGATTACGTATATATATAGGTTGCTGCACGAAAAAAAGAAAAAGCGGTATCACGAAGTCAACAGACGTGCATTCGGGATTGTAGAAGAAAACGTTGACGCTACTCTGAGCTTATCCTGCTGTCACGCTTCCCCACTGGGAATCAAAGAGTAGTCTCGACGTTCAATCTTCGCACAGGAGCCTTCACACTTACGTCTGTAGCGACTTCTCTGTCCGTGTCGTGAGTACGGCGGCCATGGGAGGCGGCACCACGCTTCGCAGTGCACAAAGGTCACAATTCTGTACGATGAAGGCTTATGTTGAAACGGACGAAGAGAGTGAGGGATCAACTCTATTTGCAGACGGCGCTCGTATTTTTTCACTAGGTTCAGGGGTGTCAATGTATTAGCTGAACATACATCACGAATAGTTCTTATTGTATTCCGTACACGTCGTCCCACGTTCTTGCTGCAAGTTCCTTGTTCTTCCTTGTTGGGTCAGTAGCGCTGGGAGGTAAGGTTAGCAACTTTTGAAGAGGATGTAATTGGCGGACTCGTGTCTCACAGCAGGTGATCGGCTTCACTCAATGTTAATGACAGATCCGTCCGCGGCACATAGATAGATAGATAGATAGATAGATAGATAGATAGATAGATAGATAGATAGATAGATAGATAGATAGATAGATAGATAGATAGATAGATAGATAGATAGATAGATAGATAGACAGACAGACAGACAGACAGACAGACAGACAGACAGACAGACAGACAGACAGACAGACAGACAGACAGACAGACAGATAGATAGATAGATAGATAGATAGATAGATAGATAGATAGATAGATAGATAGATAGATAGATAGATAGACAGACAGACAGACAGACAGACAGACAGACAGACAGACAGACAGACAGACAGACAGACAGACAGACAGACAGACAGACAGACAGACAGACAGATAGATAGATAGATAGATAGATAGATAGATAGATAGATAGATAGATAGATAGATAGATAGATAGATAGATAGATAGATAGATAGATAGATAGATAGATAGATAGATAGATTTTCCCCTGCACCACGCTTACATGTTGCGAACCGGGCCTTTTGAGGTGTTAGCAAATGAAGTGACTCAAACATTCTACAGTGTTGAAAAAACGCTTATTCTAGTTCACTGCTTCGAATAAGTTGCGTCAACGCCTTCACTTTTGCCATCTCCATAAAAACGCGTTTAATGCTCACGCTTACACCAGTGCGGTTGGATGACCACGCAAATAAAGTTTGTCCAGACGAATGCGCCGAATAAGGTGTAGGCGTAGCCTCTGCGAATGTCCCTCAGGGTGCACTACGAGTCGTCCGTCAATCACGGAGGCTACAGTATAGCCGAATCAGTATGCCGGTCCGCCGCTATGGCGACATTAGTCCGTGACAGATAAAGTTGATGTACACGTTCCCTCTGCGGAGCGGAGCATATGCAGCAACTATATAGTGACAGAGGCGAGGATCCTTGCGATGGTTGAAGGTTTCAAAGCAGGGGCTCGGCTACTTTCGCGCTATCGTAAATACTCATAGGTTCCCTTATGGGTTCGCCTAAGGCGACTCAAAGGTGAAAGCCAGCTCATCTTCCTTCTCCACGCACTGATCCTCCCCCCCCCCCTCCCTCTGAAAGCTTTCTGCACTCCACCTTATTTTGCACTGACTCCAAGAATTGCAAGCTTTCTGCACCTCACCTTGTGTGCCTTCTCACTAGCTGTTTATTTCTTTTTTTGCTTTCTCTTGCTCTTTCTCCTTTATCTTATCTGTTATTCCCCTTTCCCCTCATCCCACGTGTAGTGTAGCCAGCCGAGCCAAAGTTTCGTTAACCTATCTGCCTTTCCCTGTCGCTTGTCTCTTTGTCTCTGCAGCTCACCTAATTTGCAATGCCTCCGTGATCGGCCCACCTTCGAGCAAGCGACGACGGCATGAGACGACGTCATCATGTGACGTCATATCACATGACGTCGCGATGAATTTATATGTTGACGTCATCGCGTGATGATGACGATTTTATTGCACTATGAATTATATGGACACTCTCGGCTGGTTCTTGCCGTTGCCGTCATGTCTCGTATAAAGACCTAATTGATAACATCTCACCGCGCATTTTATGTTCTACCGCGCGTAAAAGCGCGCGAGCGGGGGCGACGAAAGTGGCTGAAGCCGAGATGAAACAAGCCGGTCCATCTCCGTCGCTCGGAGGGCGCACGCGATAACATCACCCCGCTCCGGTGGCCTGCCGTCAAACAGAGAGGAAATGCCCCGCCCGTCTTGAAGGAGCATGAATAGACGCGAGGGGGAGGGTGTCCTCGAGCAGCAACGTTGAACTTTGATTCCTAGGGCGCGGTTGCGATCGCTGGCGCGCGCGCTATCTCGGCAACCATCAGTGGGCGGCTCGTATACCCTTCTACATGCTGCGCTCTCAGCGCGAAGAGACTGTGCGGAAAGAGCGGCCGTATTCTCTTCCACCAGCCATTTGTAGAGTTACGCGAGATCGTATCCAAAAGAGTTAGCTGCCAGTCTCACTTCGTAAACATTGCAATTTGTTGCTATCTCATTCATTGCTTCGCCCCTGCGGTGAAACTGTGACATTTTTGTATCACTTGCGTTGACGCTGCCGTCGACGGTCGATTTTTGCGTTACATGATGCACCTAAGGATTTCTTCTTAAAGGGACACTAAAGAGAAAAACGATTTTTGTCAAATTAGTAAATTACTTTTCACACTTCCAATATCAGCAAGGTTTCCGCGAGAAGACTCTTGCTAAGCGAGGAAACGCGCAGAAACGAAATGCGCTTGGCGACGCCACCTTGAAATTGCCGCACCAAACGTCGTGATGTCATATATTTTGACGGCGTCTACTACGTCCTACGTAGCTCCTGACCAGTGAAAATGAAGTCATTGTCTTCTGATGGGGCCATAGACTGAAATACCATGTTTGAGGAAATTTCGTTGAGCCAAACTCGCTAAAAAATAAGAAACAAAATTGTCTTTGAAATTCCTGACGTCACGCGCGGTGATTTAGGCGCGAAATTTAAAAATGAAACTTTCACCTCGACTTTCTCCTCTATTATAAACCTGTGATGATTAAATTAACGACAATACAGTTCTCAGAGTACAATCCAAACTGATCCATTGCCTCATTTCAGCGCCCCTAAAAGAAAAGGGGCCAATGCTCATCGTGGATTGTATTACCGCGCAGGCTACGGCTTCAGCTCGTGCGGCGTGCGCGGCCGGTTCGGGCCCACGCCGCAGGACTGCGCCGCCTGGTACGCCAACAGCAGCACCCGCGTCGCCGTGCTCACCAAGAAGCAGCAGGCTGGCGTCCAGGTGTGGACCGTGCCGGACTCGGGCCTCTACACGTGAGTGCTGTCAGGGCCTCTGGTTCCGTTACAGCAGTAGCGTGCTGTGGCTTATTTATTTATTCATCAGTAACTTACAGGGCCCTCGTGGGGCATTGTGTAAGGGGGGAAATACGGCAAATACGTAATAGAGATAGTTATACGTCGGTAAAAGATCGATTTGTACAGAAGATGCAACTGAACGCACGAACATAAAAACGTAAAATGCACTAAAAAGGAAGGTATAGTGTGTGAAGGTGTTGTAAAAAAGATATTATAAAGGTAACTAATTAAAGAGCAACATTGGAACAGAGAATGAAAACTGCGACAAAAGAGTGTTTTCCGCAAATAAATGTACACGCAAAAAAAGACGTGCGAAAAAAAAAACATATCGGTAACACTACTACAGACAGGGATGAATATGAAAAATGCCATTAATCAGGTCTCGGTCGGTCGGTCGGTGGGTCGGTAGATCAGTCGGTCGGTCGGACTCAGGGCCGTATCCGGGAATTTCTTTCGGGGGTGTTTGTGTGTAGAACGGCTAACTTTGGCAAGTATAGTGGTCGCTATAATAGGCGTAAAAGTATTTTAGTACCACCCGAAAAGCATGAAAAAATTTCGGGGGGTGTCAGAACCCCCTCAACCCCTCCTTAGTTACGGCCCTGGTCAGACTCGCTGGTGAGAGGTCCCTGGGGTAACGCGGGACATTGCCAGAGCATGTGCATAGATGTGTTCATTATGTTACCAATGCAACGCTCCGCACTGGCCGAGATTGAAGGGACATGAGATATTTGTATTTAGTCGTTCTACCCTCTTGCAGTTTTTATGCATAACCAATCTGAGCTCATAAATTCAAACGTGAAGCTTAAAGAAGTATTGACACAAAAATTTAGAGGCGAGACAAGATGTGAGATTTGTGTGGACACACACACATCGTATACAAAGTATCAACTGCCTTATATAGGCTGAATTATATTTAAAATCCTTTTTAAAGTGTGTGCCCGAGCTGCAGCTGCCAACGTGATGTTTTCATTTGGCTCAAGCAAAGCTGACTGGGAAGTTAGGTGTCACAAAGACGTGCTTGCGCGCTGTTGAACAAAACATTTCTGACCCGAAATTCCTGACCGCGCAATTAATGATGACGGCGCAACGTGTCTTGAAACAATCCTCACGTTAAACATACGGTCCCGTACGGCAATGCCATAACGTTACTTGCTGACTGCCCATTACTGTGGCAAATCCGTCAGGTAGGCTCGGTATGTACCTCGGAGTACCGTTAAGTTCACACGTCAATCCTATCTATAGTTCCTGCGGTTTTAGCGCGCACAGGATTTCGCAAAGCATCGTTGATGCAGGGCCACGGAGCTGAAGTATAACCATTCACACCTCGGCGAATACTGCGGTGGTAAACATTTGGAACTTTCTACGATTTGGGTAAGTATTTTGGTCTGATCTGCACGCCAGTGCGGCTCATTAATTTATGCGGTGAAAGCGCGGGACAGGGCGCACGTCCACGCGTCCTATCTAGCGGACAAGTTGACCCTGCTCCGGGCAGCCATCTTGGATCGCCCTGCGCGCCACCTACGGTTCGTGGCTATAAGCTTCTATATTGGATTATTATTCCGTCGGGCAAACTTATGACAAAGAAGAAAACCAAAATTGCGGATCGCATCTGTAGGGAGCCTGACGGAATAGGTGAGGCGAATATTATTTCAAGAAGGAAATGTATAACCTTTGTGGTTGGATATTTCTGGGACAAGAGAGTTTGAATGGTGAGGTTATTGTGTGATTTCGTCGAAAAAGTGGTTCGACTCCACCATAACATTGTGTTGTACTCACGCAACAAGTACGCCCAAAGTTGTCACCTCTCTGAATTTGAAAAACGACGCGTTCCGCGGGGTGTTCTCCAGGAAGGGTTGTATAGGCCGGGTACCTGGTACCGTCGCTGTGTCTCGAGCAGTACATTGGGAGCTTGGTGAAGGGTCGAGCCAGGCCTTGGAGATTGAAGAAGGATGGGTTTATTTATATTACTTACAGAAGTGAGTAGCAGTTGTGACCCAAAACATGGTTCAATCTGGGGAAGACCTATCTATCGAACCGCCTATCGGCATCCAACGAACTGGACACCTATGCGCCTCATTTTTATTAGCAGAGGTCGCTGCGGAGCTCTCGGTTTCTTGCCCATTGCCGATGACATTGGCGTCTAGACGTGCGCACGCCTCCCCGCCTCCTCCCTCCGCCTAGTTCTGCTACTATCCACCCAAAGACGCATCTGTCGTTCTTGTTTTTGAAGCGCTGCCATAAGCTCTGAGTAAGCAACTAGAGAGAGAGAGAGAGAGAGGTTTATTTATAGAAAGGCAGAGAGGTCGGCCTGAGCGATATTATGCTCTAGCCTGCTACTCTACACCGGGGGTGGGGAAAGGGGAGAAAAAAGAATGATGGATGACGATGGTAAGTAAGAGAGGTGAGTATGTACAGTCCTGTCTAGGTGGTGCAGTGCTATAGCCGCGCATCCAGTCCGGTGGCTTGTAGGAAAGCTGCAACCGCTCTTATGACCACAGTTGTGCTGTTGGCGTCAGGCCATGGGCCCAACACAACCTCATCAGCAACTAAACCATTAGTATGCCATCCGCATCGGTGGTAATGTGGTTACTGCACTCGACTTCTGACCTGTAAGCCTCGGGTTGGATGCCGGGCGCGAAGGTGGCATTTTGATGAAGGCGAAACGCAAGAGGCTCATGCGATCCCACTCCGGCGATTTTTCGAGGTCGATGGATCTCAATGAAATTCGCTGGGTACGTTCCTTTGCACGTGTCCGTCATTTATGCCAAATTACAGGCTTGAGACATGCGCAGGTTGCTTGCAAATGAATTTTAAAGATTGTCTGCAAACGCCCTCCTGGCTTCCCACAATTATTGGCAACATTGCGTCTGTGACGTCAGTATTGGGTAGGCGGCGGAAGTGACGCAGCCGAGGGCACCGCTAACTTCGGCGCTTCGGCCGCTACAGCGAGCGTCTGCTGTGCACAAGGCGACAGACAGCGTTGGTTTGGCCGGCCCTTTCTGTGGTCGTCCCGGCAGTCACAGTTTTCATACTCCGCGCCGGCGTGACCGGCATGCCTTGCACGACTTCCGGTTCGTTCGTAACAACGTCTACGTTATATGTAGACAGTACACTCGGTTGGGTTTCGGTTTCGGTGTTGCGCTTTTTTGCTTATTTAAAATTATTCTCCAATTTGCCGAGTATTTCTACTATCGGGCCCGTAACAGGAGCGTCTCAGGAACATAAAAGCACCATTACTTTGACATGGCCAAAAATCGCCGGAGTTGGCCTTTAAGGTCCCTAGATTTTCCCCTTTTACCTGAGTACCGACAACTGCCTCCTCTCTCGACCCTCTCTCATGCGCAGCCGAAGTCTTCCGCCATGTTCTTAACTTGGAAGACATACAAAGCCACGTACGTCTAAATACATTAGCCACGCACCTTTCAGCGGACAATATGTGAACGCGACGCGCCTCTGTATTGCGTATCGCAATAGAAAGCGTACCGTCTAAAGTGTCCAACCTTTCAGCGGTTTCTCTGGGAAGTGAGTAGAAATTTTTATTACATAATTTTTCGATCTGCGTTCGGTCTTCTTCCATTGGTGTAAGGACGCCCACAACACTGTTTGATGGACGCGATGGCGATTGTAGTGCCGGTGAAAGTCGAAAACTAGAACCACATGCACTTTGTGCAGGCTCCATCAAGTTTTGTTTAATAATAAAACAAATACCGTAGGGGTCGTTTAAAGAGCGCGAACTATCGAATAAATTATTACGACCACAGTGTCTACAGCTTTGTTTAGTCATGTGGAAGCAAAGCGTGAGGAAGACAGGACAAAGTAAAGAACACAAAGGATAGGCGCTAGCTGGGAACTACAGTTTAATGCAAAAAAATCCGCTTCCTATGGTTGGCAATGACAACACCGATCTGACATCACGTGCACGTCCTTAAAAAACAAAAAATAGAAAAAAAACAATACAGAATCAAACAGTCTGTAACCACTTGCGCAAAACCAGAAAACATGGGTTATCTACAGAACTACGAACGGAAGTTAGCTCACATGTTTTTTTTTTTTTTAAGGTAATCGTACTCCGCTTCTATTAGATGTATTGGCAGGTGGCCAACACACGTGTCTTCTTTACTGTGTCCTGTTTTCCTCGCGCTTCGCTTCGACATGAATTTATAACAACTCGCCCGGTGCTCTACGTTACTTCCATTGTTTAGTCAGCCTGAAAAACCACCGCAGTCGAGCGGAAAACTTGGTCAGTTCCAGCAACACTGGTCACGGCCAGTCTGGAGGCGCGCGCTCGCTCCTCTAGACCGGCCGTGCACTGGTGTACCGGTGTTGTGAAACGAGCTGTAGCGGTTCCACGGGTTCCACTCATGCCAAACGTGCAACTAAAACGAACGTGAGACGTGCTTCACAGTAGAACAGAGGCCCCTGTTGTTTTTCAGTTATGCTTAGGTGTTCTGTGTTGCATATGCTACATGACAGCAACACGGACGCGCAGAACTTTTTGCAGGGGGGTGCATCCACAAAGGGGGGGAGGGGGTATACAGCACAGGCAGCCTCTATTTCACTGCTATGTCGTGACTGGCAAGATTACTCATTAGTGTGTAATGTGCAAAGTTGGCCGGCAATCCTGAAGGCCGTTTCACACGGATATGAGGGACCTGAGCGCGCATATCGAGCTGTGTCGCTATGTGCTACTGCGTAGAAAAACCCGTACAAGAACCGCTGTCCCTTCACTTCACGGATCATAAAGCCGCGATAATGAAGGGACAACGCAAGCAAGCATCATCTAATTATGAAAACTAAAAGTTTGATATTTGTAATATACACAAAGTGTTTCTCACTCTTCATACGATGATTTATGGGGCGGTACACAGAACATTCACGGTTTACCGATGATTCTCTCCGGAGCTTCGCCCCACTCATCATCATTCACCATGTGGACATGCTGTGGTTTTTTCTTATGAGCGGCGCTGGACGCCGGGCTCGCGTTTCTTAAGGCCAAACCCCATATGCGCGAAAATGCACGCGACAGCGACGAGCGATATGCTATGAGCGACGAAACAAGCCGTTCGCGGGACGAGTCGCGTAGTCGATATCGCGCGATCGCTCGGTTTTTCAGATTTGGAATCCGTCGCTCGTCGCCCGGATGTGCTGTGCTCCAGCAGCCAATAGCAGAACACCGCAACAAGATGCATCAGTGACGTACTGCTGGCTGCCGCCACTTCGTTATCGACGCGCATCAACAGCGCTCATCAACATGGCCAACGGCAACGAGCGCAACGTTGACGTTGTTGAACGCGAACGTGCGTTACGGGACCCGAGGGACGGGAACTACAAGTACCGCGCCGTCTGTGACGCGGCTTGGCGTCACGTAGCAGCAGTGATGGGATCAAAACAATGCTGCTAGACAATAATAAACATTTCTTGCTCCATTATGCAACAAAACATCGTATTTTACATTGCATACCGCCGACAACGGGTCACTTTTTGTGCCAGTAAACGCCCTCATGCCAGCAATAGTGGAGATCGCTCGCCGAAGCCGTCGCCTGAATGGGGTTTGCCCATCCAGGCGACCGGTTGCGCGAAGGCGATCTACGTTGCTTCGCTCGTCGCTGTCGCGTGCATTTTCGCGTATGTGGGGTTTGGCCTTCTGGCAGGCAGGCGAACGCGTCGCCTGCAGCGCCACCGGGCGCCTCTTTGAACGCGTGAGAAAAAAAAAAACCCTCCGACACAAAGGAAAGCTGCAAAGAGTGGATAAAATACAATATTAAGTTATATATATATTTGTTTTCAACAAAATAAGTCTGCCTGCGAGAGTTTTTTGCTCCTACCAATAGACTGAACCACAACGCAGTTGCTTGGCGCTATAGTGGTCACATTTTCGCGACATTCAGAACCAAATTAAAAATATAATTCATATTTATTAAACAAAAGCATGTTCGTTACCGCCGATGTGACGAACGATCTCCTCACTTTCACCATAATCAAAAAAAATTCTGAGGGGTAGACGGTAGCTTTAAACATTTAAGTACTCTCTTTGTTCCCCGTCAAGTATTTTTGGAATATAAAATGTTTGCTTTCCCTCACAGCGATTTGAATGCGGCCGTAGGGGGCGAAACCTAGCTCGCAAACACACACACACACACACACACACACACACACACACACACACACACACACACACACACACACACACACACACACACACACACACACACACACACACACACACACACACTCACTCTCTCTCTCTCTCTGTAGTTTGCTCCCTTTTCATGGTGGTGCGACAGTGAATTATCTTACTATTGATGCCTCCCAAATCAAGGGGAATAGTATTGACAGCCCTCCATATTACCAATAATTCTGCGTGCATAGTTGCACCCCCGGGAAGCTGACAAGTGTGATAGCCATTGTGTTGTGCTACAGAGGCCATGCTGACCCTTTCATCGCTGAATGTGGCGTCGGTGTAGGTGCCAACAAGTGGTAGTCAAAAATCGCGTCATTTATTTTTCACGTGGTTTTCGGCGTCATGTCTTTTCGGCATTTCGCTTCTTAGGCATTTCAATTTTTCGGCCTTTTCAGAAATCGGTCTCTTGATTTTCGGCGTTTTGATAGGGACCCTTCAACCCTTCCGCGCAAAGATAACGAAATTTGGAATTCAATTAGTAGCAATTAGCTGCACACTGTTCACATGCCACGTGCGACCCGAAGCTCGAGATGCAAGCTCCCTCTCATTCCGGAACACCGCCGAACCTCACAATTGGTAGGGCTCGGCATTGCTAACACCATTCTGTCCAGTGAATACGATACATTCCATCTGCATGCATGAAGTGTGCGAGGTTGTGGGTTCGTGTCCAGCCGTCCAGCCGACGAAAAGGGTGCTTTCTCGTCCACTCTGATTGAGTTCAACATTTTTGTCACGATTACTACGGTACAGTTAGAAACAAGAAATAATATCCTCCATGATTTCCTTGGCCGTATCGCTTGTATTTATTTGGTTTGTCCTGGCGAAGTTCGACTTGTGGTTTGGCGTAAATTCTAGGACGGCATTCGATTTCCCGCTTCCCTTACGTCGCAAGAAGTATTTGCGACAGAAATACGCAGACCACCGTCAAGAAAACTTGTTGGACAAGGATGTGACGTGTCCTTGATTCCCGTGTAAAAAACGCCAGGCCTGCGCGGAAAGCGCAGCACAGTCACAGCGAAAGCTGGAAGAGCGGCATTTCTAGAGCCTGTTATAAGCTCTCCTGTGGCTACTAATACAGGTACATTAGCAACGTACCCACTACGCAACAAAGCGTAATTTTTGGGAAGTTGGGAAGCACCCAGCACGACATTATTCGTTGTTCTGCGTAGAAGCGAGGTACCATATGTAAGCGATTATGTGCAGTTTGTTGATGCGGCGGTTGATGACGATGAATAATTATGGTTGCGCCCTTTGTAATGGGTTGGAAGCTTTAAACGACCCACTAGTTACGTAATGCATATTGTGTGACGCCCGGTCGTTATTTAACTGTCCCACCACGCTTTATAACACACTTTAACCAGAGAAACGTAGAGCGAGCGAGAGAGAGAATTGACTTTATTGAGACCCTGAGGAAATGGATCATGGGAGCCTTATGGGCTTCCTTGGCAACCAACAGAAGTGCACTTGCGAGGAACCCACTACGCTATAAATCTTTGTAATTTTTGAGAAGTAGGGCAGTAGGCACTGTGCCATTTTTCGTCATTCTACAGGCAGCCGTGGTACCTGCTAAACGCATGTAAGGCATTATGCGCACTTTGTTGATGCTGTGCGTGATGACGATGAAGAATTATGGAAGAGCTCTTTGTAATGGGTTGGAAGCATTCAACAACCTACTCGTTGCGCAATTCGCATTGTGTGACGCCTGGTTACGGAATTCCCGCTATGCGACGCTTGGTGCTTATTCTACTCTTTTACCACGCTATATTGCATATGCTAATGTGGTTCCTTCCCGACATGAAGCCTGTATAGGACCTTTTTGCAAAGCAGTTTCAAGCACCGGCATGGCTCAGAGGTTGAATACTAGGCTCCCACGCAGAGGGCCCAGGTTCGAACCTCGTTCCATCCTGGAATTTTTTTCTTATTTAGTTTTTTTTCTTAGTTCGAGCGATACTGGTTACGGACACCGGCGGGGGCGGCGGCGGACAACTACGGCACCAAAAACGGCCGGTGAAATGATCTCATAACAGCTTTCGCTGTAAAAAACCAGTTTCGCAGCGTGGCCAGTGTGACTGCGAATGCGTCTGCTTGTTAGCATCATGCCCTCGCTACAAAGGAGGGGCGCGGTAAGCTGTGTACAATGACTAATGGAGTAGCACGACCGATTCGCAGTGAAGCGGGACGGGGGGAGGGGGGTCGTTCTTTCTACAATGCTGTAGGAATGCATGTTCTACCCAGAGATAAGAGTTGCAGAAAGGAGCGAAGAGCAGTCGCTCTGTTCTGCGCCCTTCGACAATGGACATCGAACTCAGTACCTCTGGCATTGTAAGCACACGCTTGACACTAGTGAGTCAGCTTTTCGTGGAATGGGGAAATGGGGAAGGAAACACTCCAGGCGATAAGGTGCCACAATAGGTGAAACACGCGTGACAACTTGCTAAAGCATTTGCTAAGCCATGGGAGAAGGATTACTCATAGAAACTTTTCACGGGTTCCATGTGGCCGTCGCCCCTTCCCGACATTCTTGTTGCTTTGCGAGTAAACCATGTTCACTCTTTACAGCCCGCTTTTCGTGAACTTAATCGCGTGAAGTATGTCGGTGACTCTATCGGAGTTTTCCTTCAACTTTTCCCGTGAAAGTTACTGACGCTGCGCTAATGAAATTAGATTTTGGTAAAAATGTCGAAATTTTGGTGAGCTAGGGAAGATTTAAAATGCGCACAACCACGCTCAAATACGAGCTCAGTCGCCTCGCTTTGTACTCGGAATTATAATATGAAAAAAGAAATTAATAAAAACAGTCAGCCGTGTGCGTTGTTCTATGGGACTTAAATTGTTAGGTTTAAGTTCCCAAACAGCGCATTGGGTCTGAGATAAGCTCTAGCAGTAGACTCCGGCTGGTTCTTCAAGATGCACCTGTATCTCCGTGCATTAGCTCTTTCCGTTTTACCCACATTAATGTGAGCCTGCTATCGCCCGCATAGCAACGCGATGCCAGGCAAAAATTACGAGGCCTTCGCAGGGGTGCCTTGAGAAAAGCAGAACACGCGCGTACCATGCAAGACGAATGCACGTGGCCGAATATGATGAGAGAAAGTGCAATGGTTAAAAAAACCTCCATATAAACACCCGGGTCTTGGAATAAACGGCCCCCAAGAAATATCCCCACTAACTTACTTAAAGAATACCTATTTGGCTTTGGCCTCGCATTTATAGACATTCTTTTATGTGACTACTTATTTATGGTAACGTCTGGGTTATTTTTTTTTCCTTTCGTATGTTCTTTCCCCTTATCTTCCTTTCCTCGGTTTCCCCTTCTTGAAGGAGCGGTCAGCCGCTGTGCCTCTTTAGGTGGAAGTTGTCAGCGTGTTCCCTCGCTATTGCCTCTGTGTCTTAGTGTTTTATATGTATTCAAACCAAATAATAATAATAATAATAATAATAATAATAATAATAATAATAATAATAATAATAATAATCAAACGAATCAAACGTTTATTTAATGTGCCCAGGAACAACCGTAAGGTCTTTGTACTGGCGCACGAAAAAAAAACAAAAAAAAAAACAAAGGAAACATTCATAATAAAATATCAGGGATAAAAAACGTTACAAAATTGCACATATACAACTATGCGCAGGCAGAAAAAAAAATATCAACAGTGTACAAGGCTATGTAAGTACAGTGCAAAGCTCGGAGCAGAACAACGACTGGGAGCTGTGAAAAACATCGAGCTCCAAAAAGTAAGGATTGTAAAGACGTTGTATCCTGTCCAGTACTTGGAGTGCACTTCTGGCTGATGTTGTATGCATGTTGCTCAACAACACGCGAATGGCATTAATTAAGGGTCGCAGAAGAGCTATCACTTGCTGATCTGTATTCGGCAAGTCCTCTGTTGTAGCAGTTTGCTCTGATGAAGGCGGCTTCCGCTGTGGTTCTTCCACACGTCGAGTACGCGTAAGTGGCGGCCATTCTCTGAGTCCAGTACTAGCAGCCCTTGAGTAGATAATGGCTCACCCGCCACTGTCTTTCAGGGAAGAGGTCCGAAAGGCAGTGATTTTCCAGTGGAATGCCCGGGGACTGAGATCACACATCGCCGATTTCCGTCGGTTCGTGTACATCAACATGTTTCCCATCATCATCATCTGCGAGCCAAACTTGCCGAACGCAATCAGACTCTCCGGATATGAACCATTCATGTCTTCAACAACTGCTGAAAACAGCAAGGTTCTGATGTTTATTCGCCGCGACCTTACTTACATTCATCTACCGGTATCACCTCATGACGACAATCAATATATATGTGTAACAGTGAAGAAGAGGCTTACCGTCACGGTTGTGGGCGCCTACCTATCTCCATCAAGTCGATTTGACGATAAAAGACTGCAAGGCATCCTGTCATCATCTCCCCACCCGTGCGTTATCATCGGGGACTTCAACGCTCACCATACACTCTGGGGAAGTAGCAAGATCAATGCTAAAGGCAGAAATTTGGTGTCCTTCGCTTCCGACAATGAACTATTCTTGCTAAATGACGGCAGTCCAACATTTCTGCGTGGTTCAACGTATAGCAGCTGTCTTGACTTGGCGTTTGTGTCACGAAGCCTCGCCAGGCGTGCTGGGTGGTTCCCGGACATAGAAACGCATGGGAGTGACCACATTCCCACATATGTTAAGATTGAAGGATTCTCCCCTTCTAAGATACGCAATAGCATTCAAAGAGTGGACTGGACAAAATTTCAGTCTCGCATGGAAGAGCAATGTCAAGCGAATAGCTCACTTGCCTTAGAGGAGATAATCAAGAGCACGATACACGATACTACGTGTACTCTCACATGCTCTTCGAAATTAACGGAATTTGACATCGAGTTAGAGCGACTTCGAGCAATCCGACGACGTGCTGAACGAAGATACCGACGCACGGAGGCAATGGAAGACTTACGGACCGCTCGACGTCTACAGAAGAAGATTCAGCGCCGCATAGATAAACTCGAATCACAACGTTGGACTGTTTTTTGCGAGTCCCTCGACCCTCGTAAACCTTTATCGCTATTGTGGAGGACGGTACGAGGTCTGCGCACAAAACCCATTCAGCGGTCACCATTCAAGGCGCTAGCTCTCTCTCAAAAGCGACCAGATATTGACGTGGCAGAAGAATTTTGTGCCAGATTATCTGGGCAACTCACAGCACCAAACAGCCTATTACCCTCGAGCATCTGTCCACAACCACGAGATCCCCGCATGGATTTGCCATTTTCCATCCATGAACTCAAGGCAGCGCTAGCTTTGTGTGGACACGCGTCGGCACCAGGGCCAGACGGAATTTCGTACAGAGCCCTGTGTCATCTGGGCGAACGCGCGAGAACTTGTCTCCTGGAGTTGTACAACAAATCCTGGCAGGATGGCACGCTCCCGACAAGCTGGAAGACTAGTCGCCTGGTTCCACTGCTGAAGCCGGGCAAGTCACCGTTGGAGCTCTCATCCTACCGCCCCATCGCATTGGCCAGTTGTGTAGGCAAAGTTATGGAGAGGATGATCCTCGGACGCCTGGAGTGGTACTTGGAGTGCAACAATACCTACCCAGATGCCATGGCAGGATTTCGACGTGGTCGATCATCAATTGACAACGTAGTCGACCTGGTCACCTACGTTCAACACGAGAAAGGCCGAAAGCGTCTCTGCGCTTCTTTGTTCCTCGACGTCAAAGGGGCGTATGACAGCGTTACGCATGAAGCCATCCTCACCGCTCTCGAAGAGGTAGGAATAGGCGGTCGGATGTTACGTTGGATACGTAGCTATCTCTCAATGCGATCCTTTTTTGTGAGCACCGAGGACGGCCAAACATCTCCACATTATAGCTACCGTGGCGTCCCTCAGGGCGGCGTACTCAGTCCTGTGCTGTTCAATCTTACGCTGATTGCCCTCCTTGAGCACCTGCCAAGCACAGTTAGGCTATCAATGTACGCGGATGATCTCTGCATTTGGACGTCCGCCGTAACACGCCTACAGTTGCGAGCGAGAATTCAAAGAGCTGCCACTTAAACTGCCCATTACCTCCGTAACAGAGGCTTGGAAATTTCTTCCGAGAAGTGCGCTCTCGTGGCGTTTACGCGCAAGCCTATGAATAACTACAGCGTAATAATCAACGGTCAAGCTATACCGTATATTCGATCACACAAGTTTCTGGGTGTCATAATTGACAGAGGCATATCATGGAGCCATCACGTATCGTACCTAAAAAAGCGGTTGATTGACGTCTGTCATCTGTTGAAGTTTTTCGCTGGGAAGACTTGGGGAATGTCCCCAAGTGCCATGCTACAGCTGTACAGGGTACTTTTTCTCGGCTTCCTGCGGTACAGCTTGCCTGCATTAATCAACGCAAGCAAAACAAGCCTACGAACGTTACAAAGTGTTCAGGCCCAGGCACTCCGGATTTGTCTAGGCTTGCCTCTTAGTGCATCGACGGCGGCTTCTATAGCGATCGCCGGAGACCATCTCATCAAGACACACATTGACGTTGAAACACTCAGGACACATATAAGGCATCTGGCTCGGACTCCCCGCCACCACCTAGCCTCCTTACCAGCAGACAGACCACGCGCATCTTTTTGCCAAACGGTAACCGCTTACCGCGAGTCTTTACCAACATGTTTCATGCCCGCCGCGAGACCTTCGATTCCTCCGTGGTGCCTGACTCAGCCCAACATCAGCCTAACAATACCTGGCATCCGGAAAAAAGCGGATATGTCGTCACCTGCCCTTAAACAGCTCGCTTTACTTCTGCTATATGAGAAGTACCAAGGCTATGTACACGTATACACTGACGGCTCCGTTTTGCCAAACAGCTCAACTGCAGCAGTTGTGATACCGATCAAAGCCACAACACTCAAATTCAAGACCTCCCACCTTACGACATCGACGGCAGCAGAGCTCGCAGCGCTTCGTGTCGCATTACATTTCATAAGTGATGAACGGGCACAAAAATGGACTATGTTCAGCGACTCCAAGGCGGCACTGCAGTCTCTTCTGTCACCTTTACGACGCGGCCCGCACGAACAACTTGTATTTGAGATTGCAGAAGAAACGCACCATTTAACTGAGAAAGGGCACGAAATAACTTTTCAGTGGCTTCCAAGTCACTGTGGAATTATCGGCAATGAACGGGCCGATCAAGCTGCCCGTTCCGCCCATACTGAAAACAATCAACTCTTAATACCGCTCTCCAGAACTGACGCTGCACGGAAGCTCAGCGTGCTTGCTCGCCAACTCACCATGTCGCAGTGGAACGAGCCACACTTCCAGCACGCACGACTATATGGCCTAGACCCAACACTCAGCCTTCGAATTCCCCCAGGACTTCGTCGAGGTGACGCTACCCTTCTGTGCAGGTTATGGTTGGGTGTCGCATTTACCTGTGCGTACGCGTTCCGCATAGGAATGGCCGACACCGCAGCTTGTTACCACTGCGGAAGTTATGAAACAAGCATATTCTGTGCGACTGTCCACAGTACTGTTCGCAGAGACAGTCACTTTGCAACGCGCTTGACAAATTGGACAACCGAACTCTTTCAGAAGAAAGAATCCTGCGCCACCGACAGGACTTTACGTCTCAGAAGAAGGCTGTGCAGGCGCTAATGCGCTTTCTGCGTTCAACCGGGCTATCAGAACGGCTGTGATAGGACATCCTGCATGTATGTGCATGTGTGCATGTTTTGTTTTGTTTTTATTTTATCTCCCTTTCTCTCTGTCCTCTTTCCGACCCCTATATCCCCACCCCTGTGCAGGGTAGCAAACCGGTCGCTCGCACCAGGTTAACCTCCCTGCCTCTTCCTTTTCATCTATTTCTCTCTCTCTCTGTATCCTGTCAATGGTCGAATGTTCACAGAGGCAGGCGGTTACATGAAAAGGTCTATTCTCTCTGGTCAGCTTACGTGGAATTCGGAAATTAAGACAGTTGAGCAGTACAGGGCAGGATAGGATACCATGCACAAGCTTGTAAAGAAATAACAGATCAGCGCGATTTCGTCGGCAGCAAAGTGATGGCAATGATAATAATCCAGCAGCGTTAGAACGAGATCCAGAGTCATTTCTAGCGAAACGATGGTTGTAAATGCTTAGGAATTTTTTCTGGACTCGCTCAATGGCGTTGCTGCTGGAATTAGGAATGCCATTCCAGATCACAGATGCATACTTTAGTTGAGGAAGACATAGCGCGGTGTACAATTTTCGGAAGGGCACAGGAGAACGGAATTCTCTAGACATTCTGCAAACACAGCCTAGGGTGCGAAGACCCCGCAAAGCAACACGCTTAGCGTGAGCAGAAAAGTGTAAGGTGCTATCAAAAAGAACACCTAGATCATTGATCTCACATACCTTACACAGCGACACAGAATTGACAGAATATAAAAATGGCACACTAGATGTTTTTCGAGTGAAACTCATGACCTTGGTTTTTGAAATATTTAGGGAAAGGTTATTGCTCCTGCACCATTCAGAAAAAGAACACAAATCAGATTGCAGCAAGCGACAATCGATAACTGAATGAATTTCCTTAAATATCTTTATGTCATCGGCATACAAAAGGAAAGAAGAATTCCGAATGACAGAAGAAACATCATTAACATAAATTAAAAAGAGGAGTGGGCCCAGACCGACCCTTGAGGAACCCCACTAGTAGCTTTATACAAAGATGACGTTTGGCCATTAACGGCAACGTAACATAATCTATCAAGAAGATAGCTATGGAGGAGATTCACAATTGAAGAATCAACATCAAAGTGTGCAAGTTTATCCACAAGCAGCGAATGGCTCACAACATCAAAAGCTTTGCTAAGGTCACAGTAAATAGCGTCAACCTGTCCTTTCTGCGAAATAGGCGTGGAGACTTGCATCATGAAACTGGCAAGATTAGTGACAGTTGAGCGGCCAGCGAGAAACCCATGCTGATTCACAATCAATGAATTTTTTACATCAAAAGACAATATTTTGTGAAGAGCAAGCTCAAAGATTTTGGATGCGGCACAAAGAAGGGAAATAGGGCGGTAGTTCGAGACGTCACTTTTACAGCCAGACTTAAACACTGGGAAAACACGAGCAGTTTTCCACATGCTAGGAAACGTTGAAGCATGCAGACACTTATTAAATATGGTAGTCAATACTGGGACAAGTATACTGCCATAGGCTTTTAGTATGGCAGAGGGAATGCCATCTGGGCCAGCTGAAAAGGATGGTTTCAAGCGCTTAATGCATTCTGAAATGGTATCTTCATCTAGCGACACAGCATCAGCTGTGCCAACTGCCTTAACCTGTCGACCGTTACTAGCTACAGAGGCTGGAGACTTATAGACAGATGAAAAATGCATGGCAAAAGTCAGCAACGGCTTGAACTTCTACTCCATTTGGGTCCAGTATCCTGAAGGACTCGCCACTTTTGCTCGACCGTTTGTGCACATACTTCCAAGACTCAGCCGGCCTGTCAGACGCGCTTTTTTCTAAAAATGAAATATATAGACTGTGATCCCGTTTATAAAGGCGTTTACAAAGAGTACGAAAACGACAGAATTCTTCCTTCAAATGAGTTGATGCAGAACGTTTATACTTCCTGTGTGCACGATCTTTATGTTTCAGTGCACTTATAAGTTCTGACGAGAACCAGGAGGGATATTTACAATGATGAGGTGTATACTGGGGAATGAACTTGCGCATGCTGGTCAAAATAAGCTCCGTAAACTGATCGACTTGATCATCAACATTGGGTTTGTCAGTTACCAGTGACCAATCTGTGGTGGACAAGTCATGGTACAAGCCAACGTAGTCACCTTGCTTGAAGGCAAATCT
>NW_023615363.1:0-40001 GCF_013339695.2 Rhipicephalus sanguineus
GTCTTTAGTCTGCCTCTAGCTGCTCACTCCCTGTTACACGGCACGCAGCGCGGTCAGAGCCTCTGCTGAGGTTCATAGTCTTGGTTGCCACGGTTCTCGTCGGGGCTACGCAAAACAACAGAACAGCCGCATCATTACCCTTTCTCATGCGACCGGCTGTGGAGAACGCGGTACTTCTCTGACCCATACGCTCGCAACGGCCCGTATCTAGCGCTCTCGCCTTTCTGCTTCGTACGACAACTATTCAAAGTCGGTAAAACTGAAAGGTATTATTCAGTTTACGTCCGTGACGGTTCACAACGCAACAGTAGCGTCGATAGCGGCGTCTCTTTGCAGCGTGCGGAGCGGTCTGATCTGCTGTGGTGTTCGCCGTCGTTCTGGCGAGTGGTTCAGCAAGCATTTCATGGCGGTTCGGTGGTGCGTTAGACTAGCGGATGGAATCCACAGCTGTCTGTCTCAGCGTTAAATGCGCAAACACACGCAACATTAAGCTCAATCCTTGTGTCGCACTCGCTAGTTGCACCTGGCCCGACCGCAAACTTGGAAGGAGTCGGTCTTTGTACTACCCTATACTGCTCCGCCAAGTGGCGCCACGCGCCTTGCGAAACTCCAGAGTCTGACGTCTATCCATCTCGCCCCCACGCCAGAGTCGCGTAAAGCGCAAGCCGACTATACACTTCATGCTTCAGGCACCGCGCAGCGTAAGCAATTTGTTCACGCAAACGAAGCGTTGGACGTACAGAGGCCTGCTTTATTTTTTGCAAAACAAAACAGGAGGCCTGCCAGTCGCACATCGAGACAGCCGTCGACCGATACACCGGTCACAAAGCTAAGCTTTAAAGCCCATGTAGCCCACAGTCGGCGTGAAGTGACGCTCTTGGGCGTACCAAAGCGCTCGCTGCGTGTTTTGATTACAACCCGACATAGAGCAGTGGCGAATCATCGTGTATGGAAACTGAGCCACTTGACCGCCGACGTGCCATGAGCCACGAATCAATTGCCGAGGTGCCTGTTAATGCCGTTTGAACTGGTTTGGACGCCCGCAAACAAGAATTACCAGCGCTTCGCGCGTTCTTCCGTGCACCACGGGTCCGCAAATGGTGCAAGTTTCATGGCGAATATTCATCATCATCATCATCAGCCTGTCTACGCCCACTGCAGGGCAAAGGCCTCTCCCATGTTCCGCCAATCAACCCGGTCCTGTGCTTTCTGCTGCCACGTTATACCTGCAAATTTCTTAATCTCATCTACCCACCTAATTTTTTGTCTCCCCCTCACGCGTTTGCCATCCCTTGGAATCCAGTCAGTTACCCTCAATGACCACCGGTTATCCTGCCGACGTGCTACGTGGCCGGCCCATATCCATTTCTTCTTCTTAACTTCAACTATGATATCCTTAACCCCCGTTTGTTCCCTGACCCACTCTGCTCTCTTCCTGTCTCTTAAGGTTACACCTATCATTTTTCTTTCCATCGCTCGCTGCGTCGTCCTCAATTTAAGTTTAACCCTCTTTGTAAGTCTCCAGGTTTCTGCTCCGTAGGTAAGTACCGGTAAGATGCAGCTGTTATATACCCCTCTTGAGAGATATTGGTAGACTACCATTCATGATTTGATAGTGCTTGCCGAATGAGCCCCATCCCATCCTTATTCTTCTAGTTATTTCACTCTCATGGTTCGCTCCGCGGTTACTACCTGTCCTAAGTAGACGTACTCCTTTACAACTTCCAGCGTCTCGCCACCTATCGCAAAGCGCTGTTCTCTGCCAAGATTGTTCCACATTACTTTAGTTTTATGCATATTAATTTTCAGACCTACTCTTCTACTTTCCGTATCCAGTTCAGTAATCATGAGCTGTAATTCGTCTCCCGCGTTACTCATCAATGCAATGTCATCAGCGAATCGCAGGTTACTGAGATACTCTCCATTATCTCTTATCCCTAATTCTTCCCAATAGAGGGCCCTGAAAACCTCCTGTAAACACGCGGTGAATAGCATTGGAGAGATCGTGTCTCCCTGTCGTACGTCCTTCTTTATTGGGATTCTGTCGCTTTCTTTATGAAGGACTATAGTGGCTGTGGATGCGCTGTAGATGTCTTCCATTATGTTTATATAGGCTTCGTCGATGCCCTGATTCCGCAGTGCTTGCATGACTGCTGATGTCTCCACCGAATCAAATGCCTTCTCGTAATCTATGAAGGCTATGTATAGGGGTTGGTTGTATTCCGCGCATTTCTCTATCGCCTGATTGATAGTATGAATATGGTCTATTGTTGAGAAGCCTGTACGAAATCCTTCCTGGTCCCTTGGTTGATTAAACTCTAATGTCCTATTAATTGTGTTAGCAATTACTTTTGTGAATAGCTTGTAGACAACGGACAGTAAGCTGATGCGCCTGTAATTTTTCAGGTCCTTGACGTCCCCTTTCTTATGGATCAAGATGATGTTGGCATTCTTCCAAGATTCTGGTATCCTCCCTGTCGAGAGACACTTCGAATACAGGGTGGCCAGTTTCTCTAACATAATCTCTCCACCGGTTAAAGCCGCGTACCTATTCTGAAGTGAAACTCTGAATTCCTGTACTTTCCCTCGCAGAGCTAGTTCATTAATCGGCTTCTTGCGTATCAGTTTCTGCCGTTCCTTTCTCACGTCCAGTTGAATTCTAGATCTTACCATTCTATGGTCACTGCATCGGATCTTGTTAACTACTTCCACATCCTGTATAATGCCCGGGTGGTCGCACATTATGAAGTCTATTTCATTTTTAGTTTCGCCATTAGGACTCCTCCACGTCCACTTACGAGTAGTCCGTTTCTGTAGAAGGTATTCAAGATCCGTAAATTATTGCGTTCTGCGAACTCTACTAGTAACTCCCCTCTGGCATTTCTAGAGCCGATGCCATATTCCCCAACTGCATGATCTCCAGCCTTCTTCTTGCCTACTTTTGCATTAAAGTCGCCCATCAGTACGGTATACTGTGTCTTTACCCTACTCATTGCTGATTCTACGTCTTCGTAGAAGCGTTCAACCAGTTGATCATCATGGCTCGATGTAGGCGCGTAGGCCTGTATCACCTTCATCCTGTACCTCTTATTAACTTAATCACGATACATAAAACCCTCTCATTAATGCTATAATATTCCTCTATATTGCCAGCTATATTTTATGAATAAGGAACAGCACTCCTAGTTCTCTTCTGTCAGCTAAACCACGATAGCATAGGACGTGTCCGTTCTTCAGCACTGTATAAGCCTCCTGTGGTCTCCTAACCTCACTGAGCCCTATTACATCCCATTTAACACCCTCTAATTCCTCAATAGTACAGCTAGACTCGCCTCACTAGATAAAGTTCTAGCGTTATATGTAGCGAAGTTAAGATTCCAATGGCGGCCTGTCCGGACCCAGAGATTCTTAGCACCCTCTGCTGCGTCGCAGGTCTGACCGCCGCCTTGGTCAGTTGCTTCGCAGCCGCTGGGGCCTGAGGGCCGAGGATTAATTGGTGTATTCATGTGGGAGGCGAATATTACACGACGAGTTTTCAGTGCAGCTGTCAGTCACGTTTGTCTCTTCCTAGCTGCAGACCCGATGTGCGGATGTGGCGTGAAATGGCTTCGTTAAATGGAAAATGCAGTGCAAATTTCCTTGTTTAATGAAATATATTAGTTGCTACTGTGGCTAAAACGGGAGATGGTTGCCATCGTTCTGGCCACTCGCGGAACCCCAAGATGCCCTTCGCGGAACCGCTTGGTTCCGCGCAACCCAATTTGAGACACACTGTACAGGCCAGGCTTGAAGCGCAGACTACCAGGTTAAAAAGGCGTTGTACACGGATGAGGTTATTTGCTCAGTTGCTGAAAAGGCCCTTGCATTCGTCACTACTGGTAAAAATAACAACCCTCGAGGTCGAGTGGGAGCTTGGAAAGACGGGCTGTCATTCTCTATATCCACAACGTCTCTCATAGAATTAAGGAAGTCATGTCAAAGTTTGACGTAGGAGTTATATTTTCAGCGCCAAACAAGCTAAAAGTGATTTGCAAAAGGATAAACAATAGTGAAAGCGGAAGGAAGGAAACGGGCTGTAGCGGTAGGAACAAAAACAAATTTGTCGAATGCTTAAAAGGCGTTGTTTACGGCAGCCCCCTTTCCTGAAATAGAAAGTACACAGGCCAAACCGGAAGGTGCAATAATGGCAGACTAAAAGAGCATAATTACGCTGTATCGCTGTAAACACCCCTGGCCATTTGGCTTCCCAGTGCGCAGAATGTAAGTGCACGGCGAAGTTCCCTGAAACAAAAGTTTTGGAGCGATTTTGATCAGACAGAGAGGGAAATTGCCGCAGCATCTTACATGCATACCAGCGAAGGGTGGTTAGCACTCCCTCGATCGCCCTTTCTCAAAATGATTAGCTTTTGAAGGAAACCATATCGCCGCATACGTAATTCTTGACACGTTTCGGTGGCATTGTTTGACGCCCTAATTTGTTTTGTTTTTCTTATTTTGTGTTCTACTGTTTTATCCCTAAATCCCACCCCACCACCGCCTTCTTTTCGTGTCCCTTTTTTTCTCGTAAACTAGGCTTTCCATGATCGAAAAAAAATAGTTGTTAGTTTGCGCATGACCCTGCGTTTTTTCTGGTCTGTGTCTACCTGCAGCGCATCACAAGCATGAAGACGTACCAACTAGCTCCTATTGCCGGATTAGTACCAGTTCGAGAGCCCGTGCTATATCGTATAATACGTCTCATCTCAACGCAGATGGCATCCGTGCGCTTTCGGTGTCGTTGGGGCGGTTGCACTCACATGTGTTTATCTGAGTATTTAAGGGCAGGTTATGTTTGCAAAACACGCGATAAATTACTCGTCGCGGCGTGCACATGACTTCTGATGGGTGCGCTTTTTGCCGGATATGCCGCGCAAAGCCGGGCTTGCCTCGGGAACAATTTTTTTATTTTAGGAGCTGGCTCGCCAGATTCTTAAGCTGGGGCAAAGTCTCACGCCGTAGGCGTAACGTTAGTCACAGAGGCGATCGCTGCCGGCGCACCTCGCGCGAGAGAATTCTTCTTCCTAATTGTTCTTCAAGCGCCTTGATGATGATATTAACGCAGGCCAAAGCACATATAGCATAGCCAACTGTAGCATGTGAACGCTCACCCGAAAGAGAAGTCTTCTTCCTCTTGTTCTTCGAGAGCCTTGATGATGATAATAACACTGGCAAAACCACATATAGCACAACTAACGTAGCATGTGGCGCTCGCTCCACTCCGGCACTGCGCTTCGATACTAATAACATGAACGAAAAATAAGGCGGGGGTCGCAAGGCAGCAGCACGCGGGCTCGCCGCCAAGACCTGCGAAGAGAGGTCTCAACGCCGCAGAGAGACATCAGAGTCCAGCCGTCCCCGACATACAAGCCCGGGAAACTGAAGCAGCGCGAAAGCGGCGGCAAGAGAACATTGAAGAGTTACGGGCGCGGGATGCAGCGGTTAAGAGCCGAAAGTGGTCACTACCTGAAGTTGGTGGCGCTGACGCGCGCTTCAAGCGCGATTTCCTCGACCATACGTTCGGCACAGCTGCAAGGTCTGCCACCGCGTGTGGTTCGACAAGAACCTGACCACAATCGTTACTATACGACGTGTGACGTGTTTATATGACAGTATACAAATTGTACGGTTTACCCGAATTCACGGTTTACCCGTTGACTTCGTGGATATGGCGTGATTTTTCAGAAGTCATTCATTCGCGCATGTCCTGTGACTATTACTAAACGAAGTTCCCGCCTTCTTTTTAAAATTTGTTTTCGTTGAGAAATTGTCTAAACCAAAAAGAAACTCGTGAAATAGTGTACATAGTTGCGGTGCGTTGCATAAAGAGTGTTTTTAAATCCAAAACCTCTCACTTATATTCTTACTCACTAGGGCTCGCTCACGTTCATTCTCATTTCCAGTCGAAGTCGTCAATACTCACATTCATCGCACTCACTCAAGTATATAACCACGCCTAGTCACACTCATCGGAACTCACAGAAATGAATACTCACGTGTACTCGCAATCATCGGCGCTCGTTCATATTTATCCCCATCCTCCTCACACTCCTCGGTGCTCACTCAATTCCTTACTTAATGCACTCGTCCTCATTGATACTCACCCACTTTCATGCTGACTGTTACGCTCATAGGTACTCACTCTCATTTCCACCCACACTCTTCAATACTTCCATTGATATTCACGTCTACTCACGCTCATGAGTACTCTCTCAAATTTATACTCACGTCCACTCACACTCATCGGTCATCACACAAGTTATACTCACGGAAACTCACGCTCATTGGTGCTCACACGCGTTCATTCTCACGTCCACTCACACTCGTCGATACTCACTCACATTCATTCAACTCACGTCTACTCGCACTCATCGGTACTCACTCACGTTCATACTCACGTCCACTCACACTCGTCGATGCTCACATTCACACTCACGTCTACCCACGCTCATGAGTACTCACTGACGTAACTGACGTTACGTGAGTGCATAGGCGTATCTACCGGGGGGCAAGGGGGCGCAGCCCCCCCACTGAGAATTGTTGGGGGGGGGCCGAGCCCCCCCTTTCGACAGTGGTTATTGTCGGCTGCAGACTGGGAAACCGACAAGTCAGACACAGTTTTACTTGAACGCAGCAATAAAGTAATTTTATAATAAAATCTGTCCTACGACTCTGCGGTGACGACTGTCCACTGAATAGGTGACGACTGTCCACTGAATAGGCAGCCCGCACCTGCGGTGCGGGCTGCCTATTCCATGCTTGTGCGTCTTGCGCTCGAGCATTGCAGAGGAGGCTATCGCTCAGCAGGGGCCCTGTAGCATTACAACAATCTGTCATGATTTTATTTTGTCCTGCCTGGCCTGAAATTTAAGTAATCCGCGACGCAAATACGGGCGGGAATCAGTAAACGTTTTATAGCCCGATCAAACGCTCTCCTTTTTCAGAAAATTCAGTTTCTTTGAAAACGGATAGCATCGCCACTGCTCCATATTCAAGCTGCTGTGTGTTGATGAGTGTGCAGAAGTTTCCAGTATTTTAGTTTTGCCTAGCCAGGACAGTTAAAATAGATTCCCACTTTAGCCTCCGATTAGCCTGCTTCATTTGACTTATCATATGGTAGCCTGCAGCAGTGTTGTACACGTTCCTCTAAATCAGGAACGAAAGTTCGTTCCTCGTTCCTTCCCAATCTTGGAACGAGTTCCCGTTACAAGTTCCTTTAATGCGAAAGGAACTCGTTCCAGTTACATTTCGAAAATTGGAACGTGTCGTTACATTAACGTTACATTTGAATTTTTAATCAAAATGTAGTGCCGCATAACCTTGAGGCGAAATAAAGTGAGCAATTTAAGGCTAACATTGAGCTACATATATTTTACGAATTTGACATCGCCGGCAGTAGGTTATATGTAGATAAAAAATAAAGAAACGCTCCTAGACGAATTTTTTTAGAGACCACCGGCCATACTACAGACACGTCTAACTGCAACTTTCGGGCTCGTCTATTACAAGTTCAACACATGGGGCACTTTCCACGTCAGCCTTCAAATGCGCCGTCAGAATACTGCGGTTCAGATATTCAGGTCGAAATTCCCACATGCACATTCCCACACATGCACCAACATAAATAAGCTTCTTGCACAGGAAACCACATCGAAAAGGACAATGCATGCTCGTTTAATGAGTGCTGATTCAATATCGCAATGTTAGTAGAAAATAATGTCCAGGACAGATATTCGCAACTTAATAAAGCCCCTTGTTCGCACTCAGCAAGAATTGCATCTCGACGTTGGTATCCGACTGAGGAACCTGTTTTCTCGTCAGCACTTCGTTGGCAATGTTGAACAGCCGTTCGATCAAGTGTGTGAGGTACTGCCGTGTTGTACACAAATAGGGACAAGTCAACCGTGGTCATATTTGCAAGGGCAGGCTCAGGGTGCAACGAGAATGTAGCGCTAGATGTACGCGTATCGTTTATTGCATGACAGACGTTATCGGCGCGGCAGCTGTCGAACTGAACTAGAATTAAACTTATAGACCGATAGACGGGGAGATAACTCGCATGTTCAAGGGATCCTGCCCAAACGAAACCATCGAAGGCACCAGACAGGCGTCACTGCAGCACCCGCGCCCTCTGCGTTTCGGTCCTCTTCCCCGCTATCCACGCAACCGGGTGTCAAAAGACAGATTGGTCGATAGCTGCCGGCGGCATGCACGAGATACTAAAGGGACGATAGAGCCGGCCGCTAAAGACCACGCAACGAGTGAAACGTTCCCAGGAACTGGGCTGAAGCTTCCCTGTCGGCAGCTCACTCATTTTCTGCGGTCCCTGGCGTTGTGATTGGCTCCTCTGTCCCATGCGCGTCAAACACCAGATTAGCGAAGATGATACGCGCCGTTCGAAAACTCCGCGGAACCACACGTAGGCGCCTCGAATGCGGTAAGTGGGCTCCCCCACTTCTCGCTTTGCCGACAAGGCCACGGGGACGCGCAGCAGAACCAGCCGAATAGGCAGCCCCCCCCCCCCCCACACACACACAAAAGCTAGGGTTGACGCTTGGGCAAGTTGGTGTGGGTTCATCTCATTTTGAAATGAATCCACACCAACAAACATTTTGAAATAAAAAAAGCTACTTTCGAGTTGGCCGAACAAAATGCCCTTTCCTGGCGGTTCAATGCGGTTACAATGCAAGCATTACAATGCGGTTCGATGATTCTCGAGTCGAATGTCAAGTAAAAGTTCTCCGAGGTGTGTCTACACTCCGGAACGGTCCGTGATTGCTGTCAGACTGGCTCAGACACAAAGAAAAAAAAAATCAGCTGTTCCTCCCGCGCGTGGTCGGTCTTGAACACCGTGGTCTTGACATCGCGCGCTTCCCTGCGCCCCCGGCGGGCATAGTCAAGTGAGAGGCAAGCTTTAGGTTCTTGCGCCTCACATGGTCGCCCAACCGACCTGTTTTGCATGATGTGCTGCGTGCGTGCGCCTGTTCAATTGCCGAGGAACGTTTACAGAAGGAACGCCGTTCCCTCTGCCGTTCCTTCGTAAACGTAACGAGTTACCGTTACAGTTCCACCGATCCTCAATGGAACGGTGGCGTTCCTTCGTTCCTCCAAAAAGGAACTAGTTCCTGGAACGTCGTTCCTTGGAACGCCGTTCCGTACAACACTGGCCTGCAGTGATCGTGGCGGCTTGTAACAAGGCAGTGGACTCAAGCACATTGAGAAGCCCAGCTTTCAAGTTTGCCCCGTTACTTGATCTACCTCACCAGGGAGATGATCAGCGCCCACGGTTTTCTAGACAAAGAAGCTGCTTACCTTCAAAGGATTGTGTCTGTTCCTAATAATGTTTTTTTTTCTCTTTCTACCTCGTTGTCATCAACGATGAGTTCACAGAGAGTTGTACACGCGCAAAAACAGCTCAACATCGTTATACTGCAACTGCAAGTATCTATTATACACATATGAATCCATCTCGCCCGCTGCTATAAGCAGTCGCTGCCAATGTGACTGGCGGGCAGTCTTCTTAAATTACGTTCAGAAAGAGACAATGTCTGGCTATTCCGAAAAAATGAGTTATTGTTCAGCACAGCACAGTAATGCAGCGCAGTAATGTGCTGCTTATTGTGCACACTTCATTTTAACGCCGCGAGTTTTCGCAAACTTGTGACGTCGCGTAACAAAGAGGTGATTTTATGGCACATTGAAATTTTTTGACGAATAGCGATGAACCAATGACACAATACGCCGTATTGAAAATAGTTCATTATTATTATTTTTACGCAGTGGTGCACGTGGTAATTACGCGGTGAATCACTTACGCGTCATTTTTGAGTCCTTTACGAGCAGGTGCTGTGAGCATGACCCTGAAAATTTCGACAATCATTAACAGCTAACGACCTATACGGAAGGTAACAATGCGGGCTAGTTTAACCTCATAATCGGGCACATTTTTACAAGGAAAATTTGAGCTTACACATTTTACGTAGGCTATTTACTTGGAGGAACCGGAGGGGAGGAGTACAGGGCCACTTCATCGCTTTTTTCGTCCACCCCCAACCCAAGTTGGGAAAAGTAGGAGGGCAAGGAACGACCCCTAGTATATGAATTCGTAGTCATTTATAATCTTATAGCTATGCACAACCAGCTCAATGTGGTTTGCTTAAGTATTAATCGACTGAACTTGATCTTCTTCTTAAGGAAGACTTTATATTAGAGGGCTCTAACAGTAAAGAAATTGGCACTCGGCTTATCCTGAAGACTTTTGCGATGTACCTTGCTTTTTCAGCCACATGTTTTGTTTAATAGGTGATAATTTAAGGTACTACAGTCATAGCAGGTTCTTCATCGCATCTACAACGACAAACTAAGACTGGGACGTTTGCGGATGCGATGCTCAGATTATCAGGTGAAATTTGGGTGTACTTTTTAAACTTCACAGTAATATTTACAAAATGTTATTAACCACTGCTGTGTTCTCGCGGTATAGGGCGGCCCAGCCTGCGCAATCTGTTCGTGCAGATTCTTCCTTGATTAAAAACAAACAGCTTTGAAGAGCAAGTCGTCTGATCAACTCTATGAATATAAAAAACTACCTATATATATATATATTATATATATATATATATATTATATATATACACGGCTGACAGAGTGAGCGACGCCAGGCCCCCCACTCGCGAACGAGGCGGGGGTACAGTCCGATAAGGGAGTTGCAGGGTGAAGAAACCAGCATGCTCCACCAATTCATAGCATACGCCTAATCGTATAGGTACGGTGAGTGTTTTATAGACGGGACAGCAACGGGACAGTAGTCATTTGCCAAAACGAAGCCAGCAGCACGAGCACGAGCACCAACCACTACAACTGTCTTCTTCGTCATTTCTCTACGGGTAACCGTATCTATGACTACAGTTCCATATTAAATTTTTTTATGTGCCGCAAGATCGCAACAAACCAAGTTTACCTTAAATGCCAACGTTTTATAGTTATAGTATAGTTTAATAATGAACTAACAGACAGCAATGCCAAGGAAAGTATAGGGGGTGTTATTTGTAGTAATTAGAATATAAGTGTGAAGAAAGTAAAGTGGAAGAAAAGATAACTTGCCGCCGGCAGGGACCGAACCTGCGACCTTCGAATAACGCGTCCGATGCTCTACCACTGAGCTACGGCGGCGGTCATCTGCCGGTCCACTTTATAGGGTATATATGTGGATAGAAACTGAGGAGTGTCAGTCAGCGCCAGTCGAAGCCATGGCGGCGAGTGTGGAACACTCTTTTTTCTGCCTCTTTTTTTTTTGGCGTCACGTAGCACGTGATCTATTTACGAGCAGGCAGCTGACCAATAATCCCTCGCATACTACCTGAAGGCATCATGTCTGCCAGAACGAGACCCTCGCTATGAATGTAGGAAAGAAGATTACTTTTAAGGGCTCGTTTTTCTTTGTTAGACACAATAATAATGAGAACTAACAGACAGCAATGCCAAGGAAAGTATAGGGGGTGTTATTTGTAGTAATTAGAATATAAGTGTGAAGAAAGTAAAGTGGACGTAAAGATAACTTGCTGCCGGCAGGGACCGAACCTGCGACCTTCGAATAACGCTTCCGATGTCTACCTCTGAGCTACTGCGGCGGTCATCTCCCCGTCCACGTTATACGGTATATATGTGGATTGAAACTTAGGAGTGTCAGTCAGCGCCACTCGAAGCCATGGCGGCGAGTTGGCCTTTCACTTCTCGCCCACGCACTGTGACGACAGCCGAGAGTCAGCGAGCATACGAGTAGCGGATGCGGAAACATTAACGGCTCAGTGCCGGAAAAACGCATGTGGCCCACGTGTGCGCGCGCAATCGCTTCCCACGCTAAGAACCAGCCTAACATCTAATTTCCTTGTTTGTGATAGCCATACGTAGTCAGCGCTCCCGAAGAGCTGGATGAACAGAGTGGTACAGTGCATTTAAGGCTCTTGCTCTCGATCATTTTATACTGTATTGCTGAATGTTTCTATGCTATGTCGATGGTTCTAATCGTGCGCATGCAGTCGGACGAACACAGGAAAACACGAATTAGGCAAAAATAGCGCGAACTACCGAGTGGTTTTATTTATTTGGTTGCTGCATATACCGCGTGTTCAAAGTGAAGATTTATGGTTTCGGTAAAATTATGCTCTGGGAAGTACGTGAAAACCACCTTTTCCGATAAGTTTGTTATACAGGGGAACACAAAGCGAGGCAGTAATTATCGCTGTCACCAGCCAATTAACTAAGACTGAATAATGAACTTTTTTAATGAGTGCAGCAAGCGGGCATGTTTGTATTGAAAAGTTGGAGGCAGTCGCGCTTTTAGACTGCGCTTACGCTGCAAACGAAACACAATGGCGATCGTCGTTACCAAACACTGCGCACAACACACGAACAAGGCTTTTCGTGGAAGTCAAAGTGAGATGAATGGCACTAAAGTCGGCTTGCGAGAGCGCGATCTCAATGATGACGCCGATAGATTGTCGCGAACTGTAGAGGCGACCATTTTGTTTCAGGTGCGTCAGCGCGGCAGAAGACGCTTTTTTATTCCTCTCGTCAGCGCGTTCGGTCGCGACGTCACGGCAGTCGGCCGCGTCGTTACAATGACATGGCGACGCCTTTGGCTGGAGGTGGGCCCTTTGTGGGCGAAAAGCCGCTTTTTTCATGACTTAGACCCCTGTAGCTGAAAGTAAACAGCTGTTTAGGGGCGAAGCTCCTTAAAGCGGCACCCGTTCGTCCCTCGTAGTCGTAGTGCGTAACCAGTCGTAACGCTAGTACCAGATCTTGACCTCCAAGGTGGTGCCGGTGGGAGATTTTCCTGTGCGTTGTTGAACAATAAAAATTCGTAGCGTGCGCGTTAACTAAAAGCCGAATTCTTCTGTCTCTCATTCCCCATTAACAGCCATTGGCATGTTCCAGTAGGAAACGTTAGTAGAAGTAGAAGTGTAAGTGTTAGCTAAAATCCGACTTCTTCTGCCTCTCATTCCCATTAGCAGCCATTGTTTACCTCCAAGGTAGTGCCTGTTGAGATTTCTCGTGTGCGTGATTAAGCAATAAAAATTTTGTTCAAAACGCCGTTGATCGATGAAATAAACCAACGAAAGACGCCAGATCTTTTCTAAAAGCAAAACGAAAGAACGCCAGATGTTTCTAAAGCAAAACGAAAAGACGCCGGCTGCTTAACGAAAGACGCCACATGTTTTCTAAAGCAATGGTTTTCTAAACAATGAAAATTCACAGCGTACATGTAAAATTAAAGTGAGCTGCAAGTCGTCATAACTCTCATCGAACCTTTAGTATAAACGCGCCCGATCTCACGTCGGCGATGATGCACTGGGCAGAATTCACGGAAGATTCACGGTTTACCGATGAACCTCCGCAGCTTCGCCCACTCATCATCATTCACTCCGTGGATATGCTGTGATTTTTTGCTTTGTTTAGGCTAGCTGGGTGGTCACACGTTTAAAGTTCACTGTTTTCAGTTTCCCAGAGCCATTTCGAAGCAGGTTAGGAGCAGTTACTAACAAATATTACACTTTGGAGCAGCATATCTCTTTAGAAGGGTGTGTCCAGATAAGATCGAACACGAGGTCCCGGTCACCATTCCCGATTGTGATGAAATTTACTGCAGGTCTAGGCATTACACCCAGAACAATGGTTTCGCAGTTAGTTTTGCGAAAAAAAAATTTGTTCGCCTGAAAAAAAATATACAAATTTTGGCCGCAAAAAACGCTTTTCCGCCAATTTCGCGATTTCTGAACTTTGAGCGCACCTAGGGAAAAAACGGTGCACTTCTTCGTCACAATATTTATTCCCCTTAAAGAACAAGTGAAACACAATCTTATGAGGCTATTATTTTCCTTGCTTGTCGAAGCACTTTTGAAGAAAAAAATCACAAACTTGGCAAATCGCACAAAATACCTGTATTTCAGGAATTTATTGCTGCAAGCACGTTAAAGTGAGGATAATAAAAATTGGTACATATTAACTTTGATACTTTCGCTCTCTTTTAAAATAATTTGCGTGGTTTTACCGCGCTCCGTTTTACTCGATAATTGGGCTGAAACGTAAGTGATTTACCAAAAACGCCGAACTTTGAAAATGATTTTCTCAAAAAGGCCATTTTTAATTTTTTTTTAAATCTCTCTGATTGAAGTCAAGGGCGTCATCTAACATTGTGCAGAAAAAAACGTTGCATTATTTTGGTTGCTAACAAGTTATAGTGCGTCACATGTGACCATGCCAGCCTAGCGGCCGCGTCGTGCGTTATGTGCTGAAACTCGGATATAAGTTGCTCAAATACTTGTACGTGACATAATCACAAATCAGCAGCTCCTCACCAACAAATGCGCAGTCCGGTGTCATGGTTCAGCAGCTTTGTCTTGCGATCAGCCGCTTGACAAACCCGCAGCAGCGGCCGCTCGATGCTGCGGGCACTCACGTTACATGAGTGCCGCTTCGACGGCGGATGAGCTCCGCCTGCGCGCGAAAACTACGCTAAGAGGACGAATGAGATAAGGAATGCATCACTGTGAAAGTTCAAGGCCGTTAAGTGCCAACAATGTCATAGTATGCAACGAAAACACTGCCGGCGATTTCCCAGTGAGCGCCTTCAATACAGCACGGATGTATTTTTTTCCCCTGCTGTTATGCCCGAAGCCGCATAATATCGTGATAACGCTCGGCTTGCGTTGAATATTCTATCTGCGGACGCACAACAATACAGTATTGTAAAAGCGGTTCTTTAATGAAGCAAAGGACTTGGACACACTTCTTTTCACAGCCGGCTGACACAAGTGTTCTGGCACGAGATGAACAACTGCAGTTTGAGTTGCTCGACCATCGGAAGCACGTATGACAGCTTTCTTTAGATGTCAATGGCTTTATTTTGTGTCATATGTTGCTCATAGAATGAACCTAATTATCTTTAGCCCATCAGAAGAGAGAAAGCAACACATGAGCGCACTACTGGAGGCGCTCACTGGGAAATCGCCGGCAGTGTTTTCGTTGCATACTATGACATTTGTTGGCACTTAACGGCCTTTATCTTTCACAGTGATGCATTCCTTCTCTCATTCGTCCTCTTAGCGTAGTTTTCGCGCGCAGGCGGAGCTCATCCGCCGTCGAGCGGCACTCAGTAACGTGAGTGCCCGCAGTATCGAGCGGCCGCTGCTGCGGGTTTGTCAAGCGGCTGATCGCAAGACAAAGCTTGCTGAACCATGACCACCGGACTGCGCATTTGTTGGTGTGGAGGTGCTGATTTGTGATTATATCACGCACAAGTATTTTAAGCAACTTATATCCGAGTTTCAGCACATAACGAACGACGCGGCCGCTAGGCTGGCATGGTCACATGTGACGCACTATAACTTGTTAGCAACCAAATAATGCAACGTTTTTTTCTGCACAGTGGTAGATGACGCCCTTGACTTCAATCAGAGAGATTTAAAAAAAAAATTAAAAATGGCCTTTTTGAGAAAATCATTTTCAAAGTTCGGCGTTTTTGGTAAATCACTTACGTTTCAGCCCAATTATCGAGTAAAACGGAGCGCGGTAAAACCACGCAAATTATTTAAAAGAGAGCGAGAGTATCAAAGTTAATATGTACCAATTTTTATTATCCTCACTTTAACGTGCTTGCAGCAATAAATTCCTGAAATACGGGTATTTTGTGCGATTTGCCAAGTTTGTGATTTTTTCTTCAAAGTGCTTCGACAAGCAAGGAAAATAATAGACTCATAAGATTGTGTTTCACTTGTTCTTTAAGGGGAATAATATTGCGACGAAGAAGTGCACCGTTTTTTCCCTAGGTGCGCTCAAAATTCAGAAATCACAAATTGGCGGAAAAGCGTTTGTTGCGGCCAAAATTTGTATATTTTTTTCAGGCGAACAAAATTTTTTTTCGCTAAAACTAACTGCGAAACCATTGTTCTGGGTGTATGCCTAGACCTGCAGTTAATTTCATCACAATCGGGAATGGTGACCGGGACCTCGTGTTCGATCTTATCTGGACACACCCAGAAGCAGTTTGGGAGCGATTGTAGCATCACTTCATCACTGATAAAATGTAAAATTGTGGGCCAGAGCAAGGGGCAGAATTAGTTGCTTTGTATAGTGCGGAAAATAATTGTCTGCGCAGCTATTGTTGATGTAAGGCAGGCTTGGCGTGCATACCCTGCATCCTCCCCCTCGCTCTGTATCCCCCCACTAATTAACGAAACCTCATTAAACCCAAAACATAGTAGCGACTACTACAGATACTGGGAACAATATGCACTAGGTGTGCTTCACGCAACGACGTACCTCTTTTTATAAGTTGTGTTGTGTGATATTTGGGACACCCGGTACGTGCAGCGACAAAATAAATAAAACTTGTTGAGAGTTCGCGCTGTTTCTGTCTACTTCGTTTTTTTTTGCCTGTGTTCGTCCGACTGCATGCGCAAGAATTGCCACCATAGACATGTACCAACTAGCCCGGTAAGAAGTTCTTCTAAAGTTACATTAATCCATCGTGTCCGGCTGACACTACAGCTTCCCCCGTCCAAACATCTTCACAGCGTGGACTGGAGGCGTAGCGCTATCACAACAGAAAGAAAATGAGATGCTAGGCTGGCTTCTTTTTTAAGCCACTCGACTTTTTAAATCCTGCGTTTCCACTGACATTATAACAGAACACAGCTCACAAACAACGTGTTCAAAAACGCTAAAAACCAGGCCACGGAATTCTGGCAACATCGGTAGTAGCTACACACCACATCACTCGATGTGGGCGAATCATGTCAGAACCAACGTACAAAGAAAAATTTCTGCAGCGGTGCGCGCCTTATACCGTCCCCAGCTTCCTTTTCAAGTAGCGCCAACGCTAACGAATATACATTGCGATGAAGAACGAAAAAGACAAAGCCAGATCGCTAGCTGGTTCTTATTCTGCTTGTTCGGTCTCGTCTTCACACTAGCCTAGCGTGTGCCAGCGCCGCTGCGGCGCTGTTCATCATTAGACTCAACCATGACTGCGACAGAGCATGGCGAGCTGCCGAAATGTCTCTAGCGGGCAAAATTGACTGTTGTTTGGTGGTCTCTGCTGATCTCGGTTCAGCTGCGAATTTTGTATGCTGGAGTGCAGGCAATTCTGGCGGTCGACACTGGCTATTGAGGCGCCGTCATAGCTGCCGCTGCAGCCTCCTATCGTCGCATTTCAAGACGCACTGCAGACGATTGATGTGCTGTGGCCTCAGACAGACCGACTGTTCTGAGGCCGCGCGTCGCGCGCGTCTCCACAGCTTTGCAGCTGAGGGACCAACTCGCGTTGATGCTCTTTCACCGCACGAGCAAGGTGGAACGTACCGCGCTGCCGAGAAATCAGCGGTCCACTTTTTAGGGCTCCGCATAAAAGACAGTACATATGCCCCCAAATTGTAATTTCCCCTCGTGTGAGCGAGGGGAGTGTCAGGCGCGAGAGTATCTAGCACATCCATGTGTTCGAAGCGCTGGCGAGCTTGAAGGCGGCATCGCCAACTGCTGTTGCTTGTGGGTGGTCTCTTGCTTGGTGTAGAGAGTAGCCACGTAGTGTCTGTCATCTGTGGCGGATAACACAGCTCGTGGCCGTTCCTGGTACCATCCGCGGGACATTTTGCGAAGTTTTTGTTGAAGTGGTTGCTGCGGGTACCTTAGCTCCGATGCTGGGCCCATAGCGTGCGCGGGGGGCAAAGGGGGCGAGAAGGGGGGGCGCAAAGTCAGCCCTATACATTGTAGGGGGGGCGATAGGGGGGGCGCAAAGGCAGCCGCATACATTGACATAATAGGAAGGGGGGGCGCTGCGACGAACCTTCGCCCCCCCTGAAGGGCAACCCTGCGCACGCTTATGCTGTGGCCCTCATGGATATTCGCCTGCAAGCACAACATGGATGCGGTGGCTCTTCGGCGCCTTCACTGTAGGCTTGCCTTCACTGTAGGAGCTGTATATCATGTACTCCAGCGAATGCTAATCTCGCGCCGGCTCCTCCAAATGCGCTGAATGAGGAGTGTCTCGACCTCAGTGATGTCATGGCTTCGTGTACCGGCGCAGATATTGAGGCCAGCAGCGGAGTACAGCACCTCCGCCCGACGTCACTTGTAGGGCAGTCAGAGAAGCGTTCTCTTCCTGGGTCCTGGCGGGCACCGATGACCATTCAGCTTGGTGCTCCGCATGAGCTCGATGTCCGAGAGAGGGCACATTGCCACAGGCCACAGCTGCCCTTGGCCTTCGCGATCTCGTTCACCGACAGGGCAGGGTGGTGGGGCCCAGGTCCACCGTCGAGGGTGGTGTGCCTCACAGCTCCTATCGCCGGCAGACAATGGGTCGGCAGGGATAGGGTCGCAGCACAAGGAAGCGGGCGTTAAAAAGTTAGCAATCTAAAGCTCGGTCAACATGAGTCAGCAAAATGTCCACTGAAGACAGGGGCATTTCCCTGGCCTCTGTTAGCCGCGCTTTAAAGGGCGACTTGGAACGTTTAGCACTGAGGACGTTTAGGTACGTCAATGATTCCCTGTTTATTGCGAAGACTAGAATAACACAAGAAAAATGATTGACATATTCAATGACTTCAGGCACTGGGTCCATGATCTACCTTTGACGTGAGCGTCCCTAAAAGAAATTGCCATCCATTCATCGATTTGTCTTTGAAGTTTAGGCCTGATCATATATGTTGGCCTTCAGCACCATTCAAAGAAAGACCTGCTGAGTTTTCATCAGCGCATTCTTAGGCAGGCAAGTATGGTATTGTGGTCATTGACTCTGGTTGGCTAAATTGAAGTTGTGTTGTAACCAATTACTACCAATTTTGGGCTACAATAGGTAGACTGGATGATGCTGGATATACTGACGGACTCCTTGTGTCAGCCTCTCAGAAGTTTTGATGTTGACTAAGAAAACCTAGTCCCCATCTTCTGGAAAAAACAAGGATGCTAAAAAATACGCAGATATCACGTACTCTGGGAATCAATGTAAGACGAACGCAGCCAGCAAGAGCTGCGTACAATCGCCTTGTTTTGTCTTTGGGGCAAATGAAGTCATTTATACCATGACATCTAGTTCACTATAAATTGCATGTTTGCCATGCATGCATGCATGTACAATCTGGTATATACCATGTTAATGAAATATATATTCTGGTATATACAATGTATGACCTGTCATTTATGTTCATCACGCACCCGTGTCATCCAGTTAACAAAGTGGCCGGAAGCTAACCATGACAGCGTCATCTAAATCATACTGTACATGACATGCATGTCGTGCTTTTCATGTTACCACCTGCCATTTATGTTCGCCATACAGTCACGTCGCGCAATAACGAATTTGGTACATGTGAAGCCAGCAAAACGGCCGCGCGTGCACCATGAGCTTGGCAGGTAAATCATGTCGTATATGACATGCATATCATGATTTTTATGTTACCACCGTTCATTTACGTTCGTCATACGGTCGCGTCGTGCAATACCAATTTTGGTGTACATCAAACTAGCCAAACGACCGCGACTGCACCATTAGCGTTGTATGTAATTCATGTCGTACATGACATGCATGTCGTGGTTTTCATGTTACCACCGGTTATTTACCTAGGTCATGCAGTCACATCGCGCATTACCAATGTTGGTGTATATCAAGCTAGCGAAACAGCCAGGATGCGCACGATCAGCGTGGCGACTAAATTATGCCGTTCATGAAATGCATGTCATGATTTTCATGTTACCACCTCTCATTAAGTTCGTCATACAGTCGTGTCGCGCAATACCAATTTTTGGCGTATATCAAGCTAGCCAAACGGCCGCGAGTGCACCATGAGCGTGGCATGTAAATCATGTCGCACATGACAATCATATGACTTTCACGTTACCACGCGTCAGTTATGTGTGGCATAGAAAAATGTCTCGTCATACCGGTTTTGCTATAAATACAATAATTTAAACGGCTACTGGCGCCCCTAAACTATGTCACGTAAATCAGGCTGTACATGGCATGTGCGTCGTGATCTGCACGTTAGAATCTTCCACTTATTTTCGTTCTTCGATCTGTCACTTTTGTTACGCCATACCGATTTTGGTATACATCAAACTAACGAAACGGCCGCAAGAGCCACAATTCTGGGGCATGTAAATCATGCTGTTCATGACACGCATGTCATGATTTTCCTGTTATGACCTGTCATTTATATTCGTAATACGGTCATGTTATGGTATACCAGTTTTGGTATACATCCTATTAAGGAAGCGGCCAGGAGAGCACAAAGTCGTAGGCGGCTAGATAGATAGATAGATAGATAGATAGATAGATAGATAGATAGATAGATAGATAGATAGATAGATAGATAGATAGATAGATAGATACGCTGAAAGTCGAGATGTTCCCTAAGTAATGTATTTAAAAAAACTTTACAGTAATCTCATACGTGCAAAATCTATCAAACCGTTGGAAGAAAGGGGGGAGGGCGGCGATACAACGCAAACATAGTTTTTCCGGCCAAACTTGAACCGAAGAGCATTTGTCCAGCAATAGAAAAAGAATAAGGAGTGCAAACGATAGTAGGGATGGCTGCGGTGTTAAACATGCGAAACTGTTTTTTACCCTGCAAATGTAACGTTCCTTATAGCATTCCCTTCACGTGTGGGCATAACTACGTTGGCCAAACGAGACGCTCCGTGAATATTTGTCTCAGAGACTATTGTAGTTCACTTAATGTTGCGCCTTCGAGCCACCTTTGCATTCACTGTGCCCGTTGTGGGTGCCCTCCGGCTGTCCAGGATACCAGAATCTTATACCGCCAAGCTGATCAAAAAACAAGAGAAGTGGTAGAGGCTTATCATATAATAATAATAATAATATCTGGGGTTTAACGTCCCAAAACCACTATATGATTATGAGAGACGCCGTAGTGGAGGGCTCCGGAAATTTCGACCACCTGGGGTTCTTTAACGTGCACCTAAATCTAAGTACACGGGCCTCAAGCATTTTCGCCTCCATCGAAAATGAAGCCGCCGCAGCCGGGATTCGATCCCGCGACCTTCGGGTCAGCAGGCTTATCATATCAAGAGGGTGGCTGACACGTGAGCGAGTTTTCGTATCTGCCTCAAATCATAACGCGATAGCGTTAAAAAGCTCGTTTCGCAGAAATTCCGGTGTCGACGTCGTTGGTTGTGAGCGAAGAAATCATCATCTTAACCGTGACCCAATTATCGAGAAAGCTGCAAATAAAACAAACACTAAATATGTTGGGTCCAAGTAAGAACAAACCCAGGCCGTCTGCGTGGCAAGCAGGTGTTCTACCACACAGCCACGCCTCTGCTTAGAACTGCACTGAAAGTAATTTTCATGCTTCATAAACATACGCGTCCTGTTAGGCGTCGCAATGTGAAATGTAATATCGCGGTAATATTGAGTGCCACAAGCGTACACTGCCATCCGGCGTCACACCATGTGAATATCAACACGACTTGGCGGATCGAAGCTGGCCACCCATTACAAAAGGCACACACATTACTGCGCGTATTCCTTAAGAACAAGTAGTGGGTGCATCGCAACTTCGAAAAAGTTTCTCGCACATAATTCCTCCTGGTTTTTAAAGCATGTTACCCGTTACATAAGGAGGAGGAGGATACAACGTTTATTAATGAGAATAAGAATGAAAAATAAATAAAAATAAAAGAAGGGGAAATTTCAAGGGTGGGTTCCCCGTTCCAGGACACCAGTGGCCGCCGCTGCTCGCCCGGCTTGATCCAGGAGACCCCTTTGGGTCTTCAGGTCAGTTCGGGCGAGGACGGCCTCCCAAGGCTCCCCCAGCATCGTGAGTATCAGAGGCGACTGTGCCTCCATAGGTTTGCTCTGGCATTCCCATGTGACGTGCTGCAGCGTCGGTCGCGACTCGCACCACGGACATTGGTTCGGATATACATTGGGGTTTATATGATGAAACCTTTCCAAATGTGGATAGGTGTTAACCTGAATTCGTCGAAGGCTGCGAGCTTCGTCTACTTTAAGTGATTTGTGCGGTGGGGCATACCGCTGTCTTGTCTTACGTTGATGCCAGGGTTGCCAATGGTGGCTACTTTTCGCCAAATTGGCGAATTTGAGAGGCTCGTGGCGACCTAAAATTATGAATGGCGACACGGCGAATTTTTGGCGATTTTCAGCTTAGGTGTCCACTAAGTTATGCATCCTAGCTCAGTGGTCTTCCCAAGAATGAGCGGCAACATTCTCTTGTATTTTCTTGGTTTTAGACACCACGAATTGAATGTGCACATTACCCCACCCCGCGGTCATTCGTGTGTATCTCCCTCAATTTCTCTAGATACAGGAGGTACTGCAGCGGCTCCAAGCGACATTCTAGCAACTGTCAAGTCAGGGAGGACTGCCTTGCATACCCACGAGGCGGCAGTGGTTTTACTATAAAGTTTAAGGCTTTAGGTGCCTTAAGCTTCTCTAAACGTTTCCGCTTCTGGAAGGGGCAAGACAGCAGGTTGGGCAGGCGGTCTTCCGAACCATTTGTTCCGCCAGACTCCAACTGTTCTGGAATAGCTTGGCGACTTATTCACTGTTTCAGTTCCCCCCAATTCAGCTCGTAAAGACTGTTTTGGAATAGCGAAGAGAGGCGGATACGCGGCTATTTGTGCAATAAAAATTATATTGAGGCATTTTCCACTGTTCTCGGTGAGCGTGTGCAATGAAAACAGTTAATATAACATTTTACCTTATCTACTTGTTCATCAATAACGCATCGGATTAACGCGTGTAGATATAAGTGACTATAAGAAAGGGTCGGCGGCGACCGGTATCATATTACTTCACATTGAAAAGGTGTAAGACTCAATAATGATCGGTTCCTGTAAGAATTCTGTCGTATTACCTCCAATAAACCTTTTAATCCTTTTAATTCATATAAGGGTACGTAAAGCTGTCTACAAAGAACGATTTCACAGTTTTCACCCAAGGTTTACCATACTTTTACCTTTGAAACAGTCGGATAGGGATGGAAGGATATCATTAGCGTTTGATTCATTCACCCTTGCGCCACCGCGGACATCTTGCGGATGGTCGGAGAAGCAGCGCCATGTACTCCCATGGTGAAGCGGGCGATACGACTGGCATTGAGAAACGTCCATATAATTTAAGGGTCTAGGATGGTACTGTATTCTGCGGGGCTATACCTGAGTGGAAATTTTATTACTATAGGTATGCCGCACATATCTATAGATGGCGACTTTATTTGGCGAAATTTGTGAAAAATTGGCGACTTTTGTGGGCGACTTTTTGCTCGTGGTTGTGGCGACATTTAGTCGAAAGTCAGTGGCAACCCTGTTGATGGCTCCCAGTATATCGCGAGCAGTGTGAGGGTCGTATTGGTTATCCGCGCTAGTCCTGTCTGATTCGCAGAGGCTTGTAGGATGTTTTTACGTGGAGGACTACCGAGTGTGTCACCTCGAGAATACTCGGCGACAGGCTGACACAGGACCATGCCATAATCCTGGTGCCCAGGCCACGAGTGTATCTCGGGTAATGAGCTGGCGCACACATTAGCTCGTGATTTCACTAACCGAGCGAAGAAGACGGCGATAACCAATACGGACCGTTACATAAGACACACACCTTAGTGCCCGCCATTCTGTTACACATAGTAGTGACGTAGTGGGTGAACTGATACTTCGAAAAAAATGTCACGCGCAAGACGTTCTCCATCCGGGCTCTTGACACGCTTGTGATAGATTCTGTGTCGTCTACAAGGCCAACCACACATGCGGTGTCTTCCTCAATCGCAGTCTTGGAGGGGGCATCAGTGTCAAGTGGCGCACGACAACGAGTGGTGCCACGCAAGATGGAGGCAGAGAACTCAGAGACCAAAGCTCGGCGTGCTGCGATAATGCGACCACTTTGTACTTACTGCAATTACATTGCAGTAATGCGCAATCTGAACTTCTCGAGTGAAAACGTACAATAAGAAGTATGCACGATGTGGTCGAAGTACGCACTAGGGGCAGCTTCTCCATTTTCTTTTTTTTGTAACAATTGTGCGCCTGCATAGTTTCTCGTTTACATTTGTCGCTCTAATAGAAATTATTTTGTTGATGATCAACACTTGTGTTGTAGCTTCTCTCCTATTGTCCCGTCTTTCTTTTACGCTGTGAAAATTAACGTATACCAACTAGCCCGCATATGGACGCTTCTACAGACCATCATTTCTTGTCAGCACTTTTTGTTTCTTTACGCTGCTTGTTCCTTTCCATTCTACAGCTGTAATGTTGTTGCGTGACTGCGTATGACGATTGATTTCGTAGGCTCTGAGCGTTCTGCGCAGTCCCCAGTTGGCGGTGTAATTTGGCCTTTTCGCAGTTTAAATTCGGTAATGCAATTACCACGTTCACTTCACCTTGTGGGACAGTTCAATTCTTTGAGGAATCTTCGCGATATCTGCAAATGATTGAACATCACTGTGATATTTTGTCGGGACCCTGCATCAGCGCAACATCATTTAGCAGTGCGGCACTGTAGCTGCTCGAGGAATATCCTTGTACGATGAACTACGATGAAGACCGGGTGCCAGCGCAATGGTAGCTTAAATGCCAAGTTTAGTCATTATTACTGCAGGATTACAAGGCGAAAGCCTTAGCTGCCTCGTCAAACGCGAAAATTTACCGTCGCGTCCTGCGGCGTCGGGCACAGCTCGAGTGATGCAAATCATCACGTGTTGACGTCACCGTATGACTTTAACATCACATCTCAAATTGCAAAATTATGTGATGTCATCATGACTACAGAATTTCTGACGTGACGTAACGGCACGTGATGCCGTCATCACACGACATCGTAGCTTGGTCAAGGTGGGTCGATCACGGAGGCAGTGGAAGACCAGGTGAGGTGCCTCCGACCCCGGAGGCAGTGCAGAGCCACGCTAGGTGCACAAAGATTTCGGAGGTATGGCGGATCAGGATCAATGCATCGACTTAGAAGAAAAAGAAGATGGCTTTCGCCTTCTGGGTGATTCCACGTAAGATCGAACAAACGATGGCTGGTCGACCTCTCAAATTTATTTCAAAATTTTATATTATTTCCTGATGAGTGGAAAGAAGAGATCCGCAATTTGTTTTGCCGCAAAAAATTTTTTCGAACCACAGGAAATCAATAATGACGAAGAGGTGGAGTGGAGCGCTCATCCGCTCTGCTGTTTCGGCCAAATTTCGTTATGAATTGCACAAAATATATTAAAGTTAGGTAGCTGAAATTTATTTACCTAAATACATGCATGTTTTTGCTTCTGCTCAGGTATTTTTAGTTTTATGTGTAGTGTAGATGTTTTATAAAAAACCTCAAAAATGGCCCAATCGGCAAAATTTTCTTTACTTGAGGTCTTTATCTCAAAAAAACCTTGTAGCAGAGCGACAAAAATCTGCATTACGTTCTTCGCATGCGTATCTACCAAACTGCCAAATCTTGTATTTGTATAACTTTTCAGTAAAGAGATATGATCGGGCTAAGTTCAGAAAACACCGAACAATGAAAACTTCTGAGGACAATTAAAAAAACCCATTTTTAAATTTCTTAAACTTTGTCCACTTATTTCCTCCACATCAGCTTTCACAATAATTAAAAACATGTTACATAATGTCGTTGCACTAATAGTACGCCCCTCCAAACAGACCCTTAGGCAAGGATGGGCCAATCCGACTTCTTGCCAGCAAGTGTACAAAATGCAGGCAGGATTGAATTTCTTTTATTAAAAGGTCAGCAGGACCTAAAAAGGTGTCGCCGGCACTGAAGACGTTAATTTGAAATTATTTGGTCACTGCAGCGGGAGCGCGGAGCTACCGAGTAGGCGCGCGTGCACCCGAGATGCTCGTTGTAAGAGACGGAGCAGTGAGAGCACGTTCTCGCGTCCTCAGACCGATTGAGTTCGAAACAGCAACACTTCTCGGGTGACTTGAACGCACGTGCACTGGAGCTTCGCTATTATATCCGCCCTCTGTTCGCATCTCAGCTAGGCGCTGATAACACGGCGGAGATTGAAGCAAGATGAAAACTCTTTAAGGGAGCTATGAGCGCTCGCTTCACGTACGCTGCTGCCACAGAAACTGCGCTGCGCCAGTTGCGATCAGTGGAAAGCATGAACGTGGCGCTCCTGTGGCAAAGCAAAATATGGATTGTCAAAGGAAAGAAAAGCAAAACTATCGGTAACCGGATGCGCTTGTATATTAGATGCCGGCAGCAGACGGCGTGAACTGGCCGCGTGTTCAGTGCGCTGTTCACACTTCATTCGGCGCGGATATTCTTGTGCTTTGCTCTACTCTACTCCTCCTGTGCGTCTCATGACGAGAAAGTATAGCTCTGAATGAGTCTCTTGTGGAGACTACCTTTCGAAGCACAAGAAGCTTAAAGGAGTACTGATACGAATTTTAAAAAAATTTCGGATTGTTGCTCTAAATAAAAATACTGTTGTCGAGAAACCTAAAACGACTATTGTGGTGCCTGGGAATGCATCTATATCTTAATTAGCGCCACCTTAAATAGACACTTTCGGTTTCGGTATCGAGGGGGTGGCTTCTCAGTGTCGTTCACAGCAGTGTGACGTCACGGAGATACAGAAATTCGCGACGTAGTAGTGGGAAATCCGTCATCTGCTCGTGGGCAATAGACAACGATGAGTGAATTGTCGTCCAGTGCCCTGACAGTGATTTATACGATTTAGGCTGCATGCAGGACGCAGAACTCGCGAACTCGGAGGAAATGTCTTGACTTGTCGGGATAATGTCCTTGCAGTGTGGCTGCCTTGCAAATGCTCAGCGACGAAAACTTCAAAGTCAAATTAAAAATTTTATACTTGTTCTCCGACTCCAGTGTGTGGACAGCAGGACACTGCATACCATCGAAGCAAAAAATGTCCCTTTTGCGATGTCTCAAAATCGTGACAGACTCCTTTAATTAATGCAAGAAGCCAAAATTTCGCAGAGTACCTACCTAGACATAATGCTTTGAAGGAACGTTTAACGCCCGAAAGATCAGTGACTGTCAGTGAGACGGACTACTTGTGCTACGCGTACTTTTGTACCAGTGCAATGAAAGATCTTCACGGAACGCACTGTATAACGATGAATTCTTGTGCCCCCTGAAAAAGAAATCGTCGCAATTAACCAGATCACTGCGACTACCGGTGCACGTGCGTTAAAGTCACCCGAGAGGTGTTGCTGTTTCGAACTCAATCGTCTGAGGACGCGAAAACGAGCTCTCACTGCGCCGTCTCTTACAACGAGCATTCTCGGGGTGCGCGCCGCCCTGATCGGTAGCCCCGCGCTCGTGGCCGCTGCAGTGACCAAATTTCAAACTAACGTCTTCAGTGCGGCACACCTTTTGGGTACCTGCTGGCCTTTATAAAAAAGAAATTCAATCCTGCCTGATTTTATCACTTGCTGGGCAAGAAGTCGGAATTGCCCATTCTTGCCTATAGGGTCTCTTGGGAGGGGCCGTAACATTAGTGCAACGACATTATGAACATGTTTTTAATGATTGTGAAAGATGATGTGGAGGAGAATAAGTGGACAAGTTTAAGAAATTAAAAAAATGGGGTTTTTTTAATTGTCGTCAGAAGTTTCCATGTTCGGGTTTTCTTGAACTTAGCCCAATATATCTCTTACGGAAAAGTTATATGAATACAAGATTTGGCAGTTGTAGATAAGCATGCGAAGAACGTAATGCAGAATTTGTCGCTATGCTACAAGGCTTTTTTCAGATAAAAGACCTTCAAAGTAAAGAAAATTTTGCCGATTGGGCCATTTTTGAGGTTTTTTATAAAAACACTACAACATAAAAAACTAAAAATACCTGAGAGAAGCAAAAAACATGCATGTATTTAGGTAAAAAATTTCAGTACCTAACTTAATATATTTTGTGCAATTCATAACGAAAGTTGGCCGAAACAGCGAGGGATGCGCTCCACTCCACCTCTTCGTGAGTGAGTGATTTCCTGTGGTTCGAAAAACATTTTTTGCGGCAAAACAAATTGCGGATCTCTTCTTTCCACTCATCAGGCAATAATATAAAATTTTGAAATAATTTTGAGAGGTCGACCAGCCATCGTTTGTTCGATCTACGTGGATCACCCTTCTAGTCATCTTAGGTGAATGCACAAGGGACACTGTGAGTTTTATATTATATTATATTTTTAATATTTTTATGGCTTTATCTGTTATATAACAAAGCCATTACATATAGTTACAATTGTCTAGCCACATTCTCAGAGTAATACTTCCCCCGACTTACCTCTGCAGGTACACTTTAACGAGACACAGCTATGAAATAATGGGCGGGATAGCGACGTCCGGATGACAACAATCGCGCGCTGGCCACAACAGCGACTGCATGACAGTATAAAGACACGAAGCTACTATAACCGCGGTAATCTAGCATGTCTACAACAAACATCCCGAAATGACATGGACGTGTTGCATAGCGTCCTTCTGAAAAGTGGAAGACTGATTGATGCGATGTTCCTTAATAAAATTTGTGGTTGAAATATTATTTCCACTTCACAGTGCAGACGTTCACCTTTGTATCTGTGTCTTCAAGCCTAATTAAAGCATTAATGTTTGTCACTACAATGAAAAGGGTTCAAGAACCACCTTACGTGATAAAGAGAGGAGTTTATTTTGTCGCATAAAAAAACAAACGTCAGGGTTGTTTATTGACTCGAGAAATGAACTGAGAATACCGGACGTCGCTTAGACGTATGTTTCTTAGAAACTGTGATGAATGTAGTTAATATCAATCTGTGAACCCCCAACGGGCAAGCTGTAAAATGTCAAAAATAACAGTCCTTAAATATCTACTTGTTCCGAAGGTACCAGTCTCTTCCAAGAAAATGTTATGACGTTTCCAGTATGGTTAAAAACAAAACAAAATACAAGGTGTTTCTAAGATACGCCTGCAAAATAACATACGTCACTTAAGCGCTGGAGCAACAACAATAACACAAACAAAAAAGCCACTGTACCCTTGTAGAGAAAACAAGTGCTCCTGTCTTGAAATTTCTAGCAGTGTACAGCTTGTGTAAAAGCGCGTTTGCGATAGTGCATTCCTTATAATCCGTGAAGTCTCTTTGCAACATCGCGTGGTTGTTTCCGTTCTGAGATTAAAGACATGCCATAAAGTATTGGAAATTTAGAAGCATGGTGTGCCCGCATAAGAAAGAAGACCAGATCCAAGTAAGCATTCCCGATCTTGATGAAATTTACTCTTGGTGGAGGTTTTAGATGAACGTCAATAATATCGAAGTTACTTTCTAAAATAAATGTTGGCCTAAAGAATCTACAAATTTAGGCTGAAAAACACTTTCCGGCTCATTTCGCGAATGCTGAACTTTCTGATATGGATGTTCTTGGCAATTAACAGCTTTTGCTTTTTACAGTGATACATTCCTTATCTCATTCCCCGTCTGAGCGTCGTTTTCACCGCAAGCGTAGCTCGTCCGCCACCAAAGCGGCACTGGATATGTAAGCGCTCGCATTGTCGAGTGGCCGCCTCTGCGGGACGACTACTGCAGCGTGCCAAGCGGCCGGTCACAAGACAGAGCTTGCCGCACCATGAAACCTGACTGCTGATTTTTTGTTGTGAAACTGGCGCCTAGTGATTACGTAGCGTATAAATATTACTGGGATAGCGGCTATATTGTCACGTGGTCGTAACGTCGACGAAGGCAGCAGTCGGCGTGTCGAAGATGAAAGTCTTTATTTGGCCGAACTTGTGGCCGGAAAACGGAAGGTGTGAAACTACAGGAATACACACTGTACAGTAATAGCGGCGAGCAAAGCGTTGGCCCTCGACAAACTGTTCATGGCTGGGAAGTGCCGTCTTTTACACATCACGCATCTAACTTTCCAGTCTTATCACTTGTGGTCGCACAAGCTTTGGAATAATCTAGGCTATTCGCGTCCTGCGCGCAATCTTAACAAAGCGATCTACTACAATCGCGAAGCTTGTCGAACACTACGGCGCGCTCAGCGTCGAGCGTTGATAATCGTCGGTGCTGCTCAAACCCGAATACATTAAAATAAAACAAGAAGTGGGCGTGGCAATATGAAAACTCTAGGCGGGTTTTCGCCGTCGCCGTCATGTCCCGTATTTATATACTAAAATAAATTATGCGAGACGTGGCCCATGCTACGTCGTTGCGCGTGCTGCGTTTGCGCTGCTGGCTGGCGACCCACGCTGGGTTTTGATTTTTGGGTCTGAGGACGACGCGAGCGCAAGAGCCCAAGAGTGGCTTGGGTGCCCTAGCTCACTGCGTCACCAATTCTAAAGCTCTCTAGTGTTTCACCGGAGTTGGGATGTGCGCCTCCGAGTTGGGATGTACTTTGACATACAGGGCGCGGTAACCCGCGTTTGCGCGCTTATCTCTCGAAGGGGGCAGGTTAGTACCTCTTGGAATTTCACCGCAAAGTTTGCGTTAAGCGCGAGACAGACTGTACGATTTTCCATGCGATGTGCCGGCCGACGCGGCGGTGGGGGAAAGGGAATGGTGGCTGTCTGATGCTATGAAAGGTCACCATTCCGGTTTCCCCCCCGCCGTGTCGGACGTCGCATCGCATGGAAAATCGTACCGTCTGTCCCGGCTTTTAAACCTGCAGACCGCACGAAGGTCACTTTGCTCGCTTCAGCCGCCGCGCTTGCGACAGGGTGAGTGAGCTGAGTTACAAGGGCGAATGTAGAGGCCTGTTGAGGTAACAACTGTCACAGTTGTTAGTTCGAGCGTTCTTTTCATTCGGCCTGTTTTTTAGATGTGAAGCATATATCATCATCATCATCAGCCTGTCTACGCCCACTGCAGGCAAAGGCCTCTCCCATGTTCCGCCAATCAACCCGGTCCTGTGCTTTCTGCTGCCACGTAATACCTGCAAACTTCTTAATCTCATCTACCCACGTAATTTTTCTGTCGCCTCTCGCGCGTTTGCCACCTCTGGGATGCCATTCAGTTACCCTTAATGACCACGGTTATCCTGCCGACGTGCTACGTGCCCGGCCCATATTCATTTCCTCTTCTTGATTTCACTATGATGTCCTTAACCCCCGTTTGCTCCCTGACCCACTCTGCTCTCTTCCTGTCTCTAAGTTACACCATCATTTTCCTTTCCATCGCTCGCTGCGTCGTCCTCAATTTAAGTTGAACCCTCTTTGTAAGTCTCCAGGTTTCTGCTCCGTAGGTAAGTACCGGTAAGATGCAGCTGTTATATACCTTCCTCTTGAGGATAGTGGTAGATTACCTAAGAAAAAAATTGGCCGCGTATCTGCGTGCTTCGCTGCAAATGTCGTCTAAAGACGAAGAAGAGACGCTGCGTGAGATATGGGCGTCATCTGGCAATACGTCGGGAAACATGAGTGCTGTGTTGCGGGCTGGTAGTCCCGGCGAAGCGGCAGGCGAAGACCGGCGGTGACCAACGCGACCGGTGGGGACGCCGGCCAGCTCGAACACGCTGTTTGGCGCATTGCGCCGAATGAGAAGAAACGTCCGCACTCAACGAGTACTCTCCACAAACGCTCTTACTATGATGTCGCCTGGGTGAAACAGGAATGCCAAAGCGGCGCCCCCTGTCATTCGTACAATGCAATACTGAACCGAAACCGGAACACAACATGAGATTGTGCAGAGGGCACGAAGGAAGACAGTTTCAGCGCATCGCATTTTCAGCGCTCCTTAAGAAAGTAGGGTTGTAACATTGTAGGGCGAGTAGGGCCAGAAGGACCGTCACGACGAAAACCTACCTCCTCAGTCGTATTCGCCTGGAACTTTGGTGTGGCTTCGCGTTCCTCCTCCGCTCCTGGCCTTTCCACAAAGCTATTGCCTAAGTACGAAGGCCCCTACCGCGCCCTACGTCAAGCATCCCCAGTTAACTATATGATTGAGCCTGTTCAATATCTACGGACCGCCGCCGTCGCTACCGCGAGACTGTTCACGTCGATCGACTGAAGCCGCATTATGATCCACTAGTTGTACTTGTTCCTAAGGCAAGGATGGCTCCTTTTCCGCGAGGGAGTGATTTGTAACATGGTAAGGCGCATACAAGAACGTAGCGAAAGAAGAAGACGAAGACGGTTGTTGTTGGCGCTCGCGCTTGCCTCGGCTTGGACCGCTGATCGCTTCAGCGGTGGCAATCTTTTAATAAACGCGTTACTGTCTCAACGTTAACGCATACCATCAAGGTCTTTAAAATTGCGTATCTATGTATTTTCTATTAAAAGAACACACCACCTAATACTTACCTAATGATGTTACGCCTCAGATATGCGCAATATTTACTTTTTGATCGACAACGTTCACAAGTATGAACAGCCGTACCAGTTCAAGATGGGTGGGCGGTAAGCAACTGGTTCAACTTTGGCCGGTTGGCTGAATCGGGTGACGTGCCGACAAACAGAAAGACAGACAGACGGAAAGACAGACCAAAATTTCTGCGTTTAAGTTCCCCAAGAAAGACTATCGTCTTTAATAAGGATGGGTTGGGGCTCATTCGGCAACCATTATCAAATCATGAAGCATCTTATAGCGGAGCTCAATCCGGTGGTTGTGGTGGTGGTGGTGTGCGGCGTGACCATCCTTACTGCGCATGCGCAAACCTTCCATTGCCCTCTCCACTCCCTCTCTCCCCTTTCCCTCTACATCACCTCTCACCTTCCCTTTCCCCTCTCAGTTCCCTTTCCCATCCCCTCTCCACTCCTCCTCTCCCCTCTCATCCTCCACTCTTCCATTCCCTCCCCCCCCCCCTCTCCACTTCCCCTTTCCCCCTCACCACTCCACCTCTGAAACGCGGGCACTACATCCCGAAACACTGCTTCGCATCGCCTTATGGTCTCCTTTAGCGGGAGATGGTGTGATTTTTTTTGTTTGAGCAGCGCGCTGCAAGTGTCGACCTGTGGCAGTTGTTCGCGCTCGCCCTGTGTGCTCTGCGCGTTCTTCGTGTGCCATTCCAATTTCTTGCAATCACATTCATTTCTCCGCCCTTGCGGCGTAACTGTGACTTTATTGAACACTTCTGTCCGATTTTCAGCACATAAGGAATAACAGGCCGCAAGGCTGAGGTGTCACACTTGAGGCATTGTTAGCAACTCAAAAATTCAACGTTTTTATTTTTGTTACAGAGAATGGTCCACACAGCCCTTTATTTCAACCCAGAGAGATAGACAAAATAAGAATGGCCTTTTCGTCAACGCTATTTTCAGACTCCGGCATTTTTCGCGAACCCCATACGTTTCAGCACAGTTTTGAATTATAACGGGGCGTTCCACAATCCCAATATAATTACGCACAATTACAAAGACACATTTTTTCCTAACGAAGTGCAAAGTAAAAAAGAAACGCCCGAAAATGCTAGCAGTTGTTCCGTGTACGAATACAACCGATGAGCAAAGTTCCTTAGAAATGGGACGTCAACCACTATACGTCTGATCTCGCTGCTCGCATTCATGAAGGCGGTAGGGTGAGAGCGCGTGGGAGAGCGTCTGCTGCGCTCGGTGGCGGGAACGACTGAGCGCCATGAGTGTGCGGCGCGCGCAGGCGCAAGGCGAGAGAACAGGGGGGAGAGGGGTGCGAGAGCTGATGCACGGCGACCTTCGACGGCGGCGACGAAACGCCGCGCGCGCGTTCGGCCAAGGAGGAAAAAGTTATGATGAGGCTTTAGGAAAGACCATAAAAAAGTGCCTCCGCCCGTACCACCGAGGTATAACAGGCTTAAACCAATAAATGAAACGAATAGGGCATGCGCCAATAAGTTTTATTTAAAAAAATCTACTATCTAGAGTCACCCCAGCCACGGAAGTGGACCCAGACAGCGAGGGTTTATTTCTTATTCGGTACATGTGTTCTTTTCATTCTTGTTTCACATGCTTGGCCTACATCTGTACTCGTGTCACTTGCTCCGCCGTACGTTTGCTCGCGGCGTTTTCCTCCGCTGCTCCTTGAGTTCTGCTGATCCTGTATTCTCAAAAAGAGATTATTTCCCGAGCAGAGGCAGTAGATACTGCCTGCTCTACTCTCCCCTCCCCCCCCGTTCGCCCCCCCCCGACACCTCCTTCCCTCTGTGTCTATCTATCCTGTCTTATCTTCTCCTGCTATTCGTTTGCGTGCCTCCATCCCACCTTTTTTCTCCTTATATGACTGTACTTCCTGAACGCGTGCCCTTGTAATGCCTACTTGTTTATGGTGGTTTTTTACTATGCGTGTAAGGCGCCTTTTTGTTATGTGAGTTCTAAGGGAGAATTATGATTTGATTTCCTAAGAAACCTGGTCTGTGGCCTTCCACTGGTGTGTTGTATTGTTTGATTCCTTCTGTATAGGTGTCTGAGTATTCCCCCTTTCCCCCCCTTTTTTCTCGTTCTTTTTTTCTTTCCCTATTTTGTTCTTCTCCCTTTTCTTTCCTCTTTCCTCCCCCCATTCCCGTGATGTCCTGTCCATCTGGCAGTAGCGAGAGATCCATATATCTCGGATTTATGTGATTTCATAATATGGGATTTTCCCTTATTATAATAAAGTTTGGAACCTTCTGATAGCGCAGGTTGTTCCCCAGCCTACCCCTTTCACCTCGCGGTTCTGTGGTGTCCTTGGGTTGTGAAACTGGTGCTCACTGGAAATGGATGTTTCTATTCTAATTGGGAGTAATTTGATGTGTGATATTTTAGTGCATCCGTGGCCCAAACATGCCAGCCGGGGTGGAGTGCACCCACCTCCTCATGGTGCCTGGGTTGTAATAATTTTATAAGGAAGCTAATGATGGTCGCGTGGGGGGGTGCCCCCGAATGATAAAGGCCTCTGCCACTCTCACCCATCGACTGTCCCTGTTGTCTTTTCTTTTCTTCTCCTATGGCTGTTCACCTTCTTAGGATTTGCGTGGGTCTGAGATCGAAGCGGTGAACTTAATGTTCTCGATCAACCAACAACCCCGCTCGCTCAAGGCATTGGAAGCTCGGGTCTGGGACTTAAGTTGGGCTTGGGGCCCATGATCGACCACAACCCCGCTATTGAGGAATTGGAGATTCGGGTCTGGGATCTATTGGTGGGCTCTTATGTCCAGATCACATAATAATTGCTGGAGTGGAGGGGAAGTGGTCGAGTGAAGCCGGTCGTCGCCATTTGCCAGAGGCAGAAAGCGCGCTCCACGCCGTCGCGCGCTGGCGCTTGCGGCGTTATTTGCCGCTGTGGCATGTAACACCAATGGTTTGACAATGGTTGCTCTTGTGTCACCTATGAATGTGCAAACAGGCTGAAGAAAGGTTCGGCCTCACATTCGGCTCGTAAATACGCGAGAACGTCTCGATTGAGCCATTCCGCGGCCATATTACTGAGGGGTGCCAACTGACGCGTTATGAGCGTGCAACAAATAATAGCCGTGATATTTTACAGGTTCCTAAAGATCTCACAGTGCGGAGCCTCTGGGATAGGGCCGTTACCGTGTTTAAGTGGAATGCGAAAGACCGAAGATCATCTGTATGCTCCGTCACTTCGCGCCGGATTGCTTTGATCGCTTGCTAGAAGCAGTTTTTTATGAGACTCGAGCATACGTAAATGGGCTGAGAGATCCGGCAGGAATTACAGTTACCGATGAACTGAAAAAGAAAAACTGGATTTGTTGGCTTTTTGATATGCATACGGCAAGCACCGAAAGAATACTTGACAAGGTTGTCGGCCAGGGTCAGCTGAAGTATTTGCTGACACACAAGCTCCGTCAATACCTCCTTGCATTCGGCGCGCGCAGCGTTTTCATTGTCTTTTTGCGCGGCCGCCGGGTGGGGAGACCGTGTGCTGACAAAGCACCCGTAGTGCGCTACAATGATCGTTGTCATTTCACAATCCATGATCAAGGTGGTGAAAGTGAGGAGGACCATTAACCAGTTGTGCACAGAGCTTATATCTTTTAACCTGGAATTTCTGGTGCTCTAAGACCAAACCGCTCAAGGCCTAAACATTTCCTCTTAAATCACCGGCTGCTGCAACCTAAAGCGATGCTTAAGAGAAGGGAGCTGCGACGTCGCGGAGGAGTGCGGGTCTAAGGAGTTTCGCTCCTACAAGCCATCAGTGGTATGAAGCGTTCGTCGCTTAATCGCCTCACGGCGTCCTGTGCAGATGCGATCTGAGGCGAGGCGTTGCGGGCCACTGGCGTTACTGTCGCGCGTGTTTGCACTGTCGAGGAACGCAAACTGGCACTGCGTCTAACCTTGAAGGCTTCCCAGTTCAGTGACCTGTGTATCGCAGGTACTTTATCTGGCCAGCGCTCCCGGTAAGGACCTGGCTCATGCGAGTGTTTCGGTGCGGTGCCGTAGGATGGTGCGCTCGAAAACAAACGGATACGCTCCCTGGGCGTTGCAGGTATTTGAGGCTGCCATTGTATTCCTTGGAGGTGCTTCGAACCACCAGTCACTACGGTGTGATGCCTTAAAACAAAAAATCACAGCATATCCACGTGGTGAATGGATGACTGGGGCGAAGCGAACTCGCGCTGCAGCACGGTGATGGCATTGGCGCGAGCGTGGTCCTTCTTGATGGAAGATATTGCGACTAGATTGTTTGAGACCACAATCTGTTGCACACACCGCAACTATGGCCGAAACTGTTATCAAGGAAGTCCCGCTGTTAGCGCGCGTCGGCGCCTTCGGCAGAGCCCGCCTGATGCGTTTGCAGCCACTTCACATGCTGGCACAGCTTCGGGCTCTGCCTGCCGGTACGCGCGCTTTCTCGCCGCTTCACGGTCCTTCACATTTTGAAGATCCCATTCGCGCCGCAGCCGTGCAGCTTCGGCTCGCGGGCTCGAACGGCGGGGTCTTCTCCGCAGCCGTGCAGCTTGTCGAGCAGCTGCGGCTTCGCGGCTCGAACGCGGAATCTGCTTCGCGGCGTCAACGTGCAGCTCTCGGCCTCGCGGGCTCTCACCTCAGGATTCTGTCTGCTAGCGCGCGCTGGCCGCCTTCCGTGCCCTTCGTTCCGCAGCCTTCTTCCATCTGGCGACTCCGAGCCAAGAGTGACACTCGTCAACCTCGTCTTCTTCTTCTACTACCAGAACGCGCGCAGTAAAGAAGAAAGAATGCCACACAGGCGAACGCGCACGAGTCTCACTCGTCCACGTCTTCTTCTTCTACTGCATACCAGAACGCGCGCTTCTCACGAGATAGAGGTGGCTACTACAACTACAACGGAGGTTGGACAGACCGACGGCATAAGGACTTCGCCCCTAAATGCTAGAACGCCCGAACAGCAGCCGGCGACACTCGTACCCAGCTTACGTGCTCACGATCGAACACCCAGGGCCTCTATGCCCACGTCACCTTCTTTTAAAGACGATAGTATTTCTTGGGGAACTTAAACGCAAAAATTTTGGTCTGACTTTCCGTATGTCGGCAAGTCACTCGATCCAGCCACCCGGCTAAAGTTGAACCCTGCCCAAGGGCCAGCCATCTTGAACGTTACACTAGGTTCATACTTGTGTACACTGTAAGAAAAAAGAGAGTCAAAAGAGGGCCATGGAACCGTGCTCTCTTCGGGTGTCCATCTGACCCCTTTTGGAAGGTACAGGCAGAAAAAAAGAGTTCGCATTTGGGAAGGTCACTGGACCCTCCTGAAGTGCGTTTCGATTGGCTTCGGTATACGGAAGAGCCGCCGTATACGCCATACATATCCCCTTTGGCGCCGTTGTGGCGCCTTGCTCGGCAACGCAGACGGGGTTGATGCCGGGTGGCGCGCCGCTCTCCTCTCTCAGTCGTCTCAGTCTCCTGGTCTATTGGAATGCGTTGCGTGGATGAGTTGGTTGCGCGTCTTCGGTGGTATTGACGCCGGCTCCCTGCACGAAGTGACGCTTGGAGGGCGGAATATTCATGGAGCTGCGGACACCGACAACGGGCGCCAGTTAACGGTGAGTTACTGCTTTCGTAGGTACTAATTATACAGCTTTAGCTGGGCGTCTGCAGCAGCTCTGCGGAATCTGCCAGCCATTTCCAACAGTAGCCTGTATCCGCGGGGCTGTTGCGGATGCCCAACTAAGCTGTCATTTAACGAGTTGCCACCGTTATGCGCGTTGCTGTACAAGCTCCCATAAAGTGAGCGATGCAAACAATAACCGAGGGTCATTTCTTGCTGATCGCACGTCGTGTCTGCACTACTGAAGGTGCAAGATGTCGTTTTGAGACGCCTTTTAGTCTACTTCATAATAACATTTCCATCGACCTCGAGTGTGCGGCGTGCTTCCACGCGTGGGAACGTGAAAAAAAATCCTGTGTACAGAACACTCACACGCACTATATGTAATGGTTTTTGTTGGCTTAAAGACGGTAGTTTGAGGTGCAAATAGTACGGTGGCTTCCAGAATGTACGTGGTAGTCATTCAAATTGGACACGCCTCGCCGGTAAAGTGAAAAAGCTCTAGACTTTCGACGGCGCGCGTTGTTGCGGCCGCCGGCGTGCACTCTTTTCCTCGTTTCTGTTTGCTGTTTTCGTGGTTTGCATACACTGCGATGACGTTGGGCGCTCTAACAGAATCGAGTGAGTGTACGTGATTGTGGGAGTTATGTGCGCTAATTCTAGCATATGACATGTCTGATCTCGACGTAGACGGCGTACGCACGCGCTGGGTGTCGTTCGGGCCCTAGTACTCGCATCTGTTTATCTGAGTATTTAGGGATGGGTTACGTTTGTAAAACGTGCGGTCAATAACCGCTCACGACATGCCCCTGGTTGCCGGAAGATGTGCTTTGTTGTTTTGTTGTTAGCCTTTATTATGTCTGTGTGAACCACCTATTGTGTAGGTTTTGCAAACCTTTACTGCAATTTCATTTTCTCATCATAATTCACGTTCTGCTTTTCAGATACCGTTTTTCATGGTGCTCACGCTGGACAGGAGCGACAACCTAGCAAGCCACTAGTCTGATGCCTCAAGCCGTCACCACTTTTTGATTTATTCTTAATCACAAGGATAAATATGGAAACATGATGGCAATTTCCGCTGTTCATTTAGCACCATATGATACTGTGCACATCACAGTCACACAATTTAGTTGGCTATACTCAGAAGCATGTAAATGAGGAATACCCAAACTTCTTAATTGGAAATCACAGACCATCTTTTCGCTCTTTCTATATAACTTCGTTGGAAAATATGTGTTTTTTGACGAGTTTTATTAAAATAATGCTAAAACTGAACTATTATTTACAGTCGCTGGGCAGAACGGCAAGTATTATTGGACTTGCTTAAAATGAATACTCTCCTATTTTCAACAGTAGTCGCGCAAAAGTAGAGCAAGGATCAAATGAGTATCTTAAAATACTTGTGGAGTCGCTTGATGCTTTGGTGTGGGTCCCTTGACCCCCCTAGGAGCGTTACCGGCAAGAGTCGTCTGACTCCCTATGATGTAACGTGATCCTCCCGATGAGAGGTTTTGCACTCTTCTAGAGGGTCGGGGGACTCTCCTAGAGCGAACCGACCCTGACCTACCAAGAGAGTCACCGTGACTATTTAAAGAGAGTCATATACGTGGCTAGTCAGAACTCTCCGAAAAGAGTCACGCATACTCTTTTTTTCTTAGAGTGTACATTGTTGATGAAAAGCAAACATTACGCGTATCTGAGGCGCTACATCACTTGGTAAGTATTAGGTGGTGTGTTCCTTTAATATAAAATACATAGATACGTAATTCTAGAGACCCTAGTTTCTTAAGCTGCGCTGAAAATGCGACTGCCCTAAAACTTGCCTTCCTCCGCGCCCTCTGCACGAGCACATTGATGTGTTTCGGTTTCGGTTCAGCATTGCGCTGTACGAATGCCATGGGGCGCCGCTCTGGCATTCCTGCTTTACCCAGGCGACGTGTAAATAGCAGTGTGTGGAGAATACTCGTTGAGTGCGGACGTTTTTTCTGCTTCGGCGCTTCGCGCCAAACCGCGTGTTCGGGCTGGCGGGCGTCCCTGCTG
>NW_023615364.1:0-31972 GCF_013339695.2 Rhipicephalus sanguineus
CAAATATCCTGTTTGCTACCCTACATCTAAGGAAGGTTAGGAAGGAACTATAGTAAGAAAAGAACGAAAGAAAAAATATAAACAGGAACGAAGCAGCTGCGCACAATCACTGATGTTTATATAATTGAGCAACAACCACTTCCAAGTCGCCTAAAAAAAGATATCTCGAAACTTAAGTACATGACCGCACGACACAATATCTTCGATCGCTTGCTAGCTTGTACTTAACGTGTCCCTGAACGTTTTCATGACAGTTATTAAGTTCTCGGCATTCGCCCGACGTCTGTGATAGGCTCGTCCTTCATGTACCCCACCGCGGTACGCACCCTCGACTTCTGCACTTGAGCCAGCTGAGCCATTAAACGCCACTTTATCTTCGGCAGCAATGCACGATTACGACAGTTGGCTTCGCACAATATACTCAGTCAGGTGGAACGCTGCGCCGGGCGTCATAATAATCTTTTCCCAGAACGTAGAGCGCCGGTTTCACTCTCTTTCCTGGGTGTTTCCTTATGTGCGCCGTCCCGCCGTTATTACGCAACATTTATACACGACTTCACATTGCCCGTCACTCCTGTCCCGGTGCAGCGCCGCCATGACAATTCTTTCCCTTTCACTATGAATCGCTCAGTTCTTTTTTTTCCTTTTTTTGCTTGTATATATATTTCTTTCATTCTGCAGCGACTCTTCTCCTGGGAGGTCGTCGCCGAAAACGACTTTTCGTAGACGCGTGCGGAAGCCTTCTTCTTCTTTCTTTTTTTCTTTTTTCTCTCTCTCTATCTTCTTCTTTATTTTATTTTCTTTTTTTCAGTCCCAGCTTCCTTCCAAACCACGACGTGCTTCTGCGATTTATTCTTACGGAGTCAGTCCTCCCTCTTACATTAATTTCTCTCTATTTACTACTTCTAAATCTTTCTATCTTATTCTCCGCGGAGAACGCAACAGCGCCGAGTAGCATTAGCAGTCATTGTCTGCAACGTGGCAACAGAAACGAAACGACCCGAGCGCGCACGGAGGATAACGCATATACACGCGGCCACCTCACAATGACAAGCGCTTGTCCTCCGTGCGAACAAAACACACTCGCGCCGCCTGGAGGTCACGGACGTCGTTTAGCGGTGGTCGTGCTCGGAGGCCCTGCCCCGAAGCATACACAATGTGGGCGCAATAACGTAGTCTTGCGTGCGCGAGGGCTTAGCAAAACCATCCGAAGAACGCACAGGAGACTGTATACATACACAACGCATATATATATATATATATATATATATATATATATATATATATATATATATATATATATATATATATATAGAGAGAGAGAGAGAGAGAGAGAGAGAGAGAGAGGGATATATATTAGTGGCCGTTCTTTGTATACAGTATAAAGGCACAGCCTTCTTTCCGCCGCTTCCTCTTTCCCGTGGCCGTAGGGCGGTGGTTATTTTCCTTTCCGGAAGTCGTTGCCTGTTGACTCTATCCTCGCGATGAACTCCCTGTGTCTGCTTCCGGTTGTTTAACCTGGCGGCAGTTCTTCGGTTATTGCCCGGTTCACGGCTCGCCTATATCGTTCTTCTGTTTTATTATTCCGTTTTTTTTTTTCTTGAATGTTTGTTTGTTTGTTTACTTGGCACGAACCGAGTTCAATGCTTCACTTTGTGATTTGATAAAGAGTATGGCCTGACGAGTGCACTGTAAGGTGGCGATGCAGAGAGGATGTGGAGGCGCCGCACTGAACTGCTGGTTGAATGCGCCTCTGTGTCCAGGTGTATTCAGGAGGCGTAAACGGGATGTTCGGTCGGAGGGCATTAATCGGTGCTTTGCGTGCTCGGCTGAAGCACCCAAGCGAGCGAGGGATTGCCTGTTTGAAGCGGGGAATGCGGAAAGCCGTCCGAAACTACTGTTGTTAATGCGGCATTCGAAAAAAGACGCTTCCTTGAACACTCTGTTATATTGGTCGTTAGTTCCGTATTGAGAAGTCGTTCAGCTAAGCGGTTTTCGTTCATTCAAGGTACGATGAATCTGGCGTAAGTGGAGACGATAAAGCGCTGAACAACTCATTCAGCCATTCGTCAATGGGTGCAACGGTGACAAAAAGAAACTGTGATAAAACGGTGCAATGCGACTTAAACTAGTTATTGAAGAGTGTCCGGGAGCCGTTTCCCTAATATTATAGTTATGTCAGCAGGTCAGAAAATGAGGTCGCCTGGCACAGGATCAGTATACATGGCTCTGAAACGGACACTTACGGTTGGACATTTATCCCGTAGACCGCAGCGTGGGATGAACATTGTCCTGGGCAGGTCATAGGGAGAGAGAGAGAGGAAGGGAGGTTAACCAGGCGCTCGTCCGGTTTGCTGCCCTGCACTGGGGGAGAGGGATGACAGCCCATAGCATTCAGAGTTGAGAGTTCAGATATCTTTTATTGTGCTTAATGATAGTATTACAAGAGGGGATTATGCAGATACAGAGGGAGGTCCCATAGTCAATAGACTGTACAGGGGACCTCCCATAAGAAATGAGTATACAAATAGGTACAAAGCAGCTTAATGTAAACAAACTAGATCACTCTAATAAATGAGTGAATAACACTATAAATGTTCTTACTGCAAAAAGATTTAACAAAACGGTGATGACGAAGTGATTATGCTGAATGCAGATAATTACGAAGGTTTGATTTGAATGCGTGGAACTTAGAGAGCGTTTTAATATGGCGTGGCAATGAGTTCCAAAGTATAGTGTGGCTGAAGATTTACTAGTGAACTTACCGCATTAGTTCTGGGTTTCGGTAATAAATAGCTTTTGGTCGAAGCGAATCGGGTAGACAAGTAAAAAGGATACTGGCTGTTAGTATTTGAGGGGAACGGGAGCTTTCCGTTAATAGATTTGTGCACAAGTATTCCAAGTGAGCATTTGCTTAGTTTTCCTACTGACAAGCTTCAGTTAGAGGTGAGCAGTGGAGATGCTTCTGACGTGTCGATGCTTCGTGTCATGATGCGAATAGCTTGATTTCGAGTATGCTGTAATGTGGATAAATGGACGGGATACGTGTTGCCCCACGGTGATATGCAATAATTAATGTACGTGTTAATAAAGCGAAGCTTTTTTTTTATTGATATGATATATAAGGAGATGTTGGCGCACAATTATGGCGCCGGCTACTCCTTAGCCCTTGAGTGAAACTTGAACACATATCTTAAAGTAAATCATACAAGGCAGTTCATGTAAAATAGAACACTCGGGCACACATATGCAAAAACGCACTTATAAGCACATATCACAACAAAATGATAAAGAAATGTTCCAAAGTCAGCGAATGAAGTCTCTGATAATGTCTGTCGTTAATATTTGGTCCGACCAGCACAAGACAGCAGAGCACACGTCTGGTCTTTAAGAAGATGTATTCGCTCGTGTGTACGTAACAGTCGACACGTTATTCATTTCAGCACACACATATGATGGGTATCATATGAGACTGCGCATAATAAGTACGACATGTGTTATACAAATGAAAGTTCGTTATTTCTTAGTACTTGTCAGCAATGCCGCTGTCTTGTAAGAAACGTGTTAACGCTTTTAAAGCGTGCGTCTGTAAAACTCCAGTTGGCCACGGGCCCAGAATTTTCCTCATGCTAAACGGTCTGTGGTCTAGTGCCAACAGTTCCGATTTAAGACGGCGTCGCGTCGTGTCATGATGTGGACAGTCTATGAGAAGGTGACATACGTCTTCATCTATAAATCCACATTCGCATTCGGGAGTTTCAGCTCTACCAATTCTGTGCAAAAAATGTTTTGTGTATGCGGTGCCTAGCCTCAATCGGTGAATAAGAGTTTCCATACTTCTATCTAATGCTAGCGTAATTTTGAATTCAATGAATGGATCGATGTGATATAAATCACAGCTCTTTGTACTTTGGTCAAACCAAGCAGTTTTGCTCATTCTGAAAGTTGTAGCCATTATAATACCACGCAATTCATTTTCGAAATTGGTAAAGAAATAGTAACATCTTTACGATGTGCTTGTCGTGCCGCTTCATCGGCAGCTGTGTTTCCAGGAATGTTGCAATGGCCAGGTATCCACTGGAATTGATTTCATGTTGTGCCTTGCTTGCTTTGGTGAGCTCTTTCAGCGTTTCGTATGTCATGCTATCACTAATTACTGTCGTGTTTGTACTCGAGAGTGATCTAATGCGGCCTGTGAGTCGCTGAAAAGTACCCATTTTCCTCGCGTCTGCTGCCGAGTTTATAAACTTTATAGCATACAGAATAGCGAAAAGCTCAGCTGTAGTAGATGACGTCGTGCGACATAATTTAAATGATTCCTGAATATTGAGCTGTGGTATGATAAATGCAGATGTTGAAGACGTTGTGATACTTGAGCCATCTGTGTAAACCTGTATGTACCCTGGATACCGCATGTGTATCTGATAAAGCGCTAGTTGTTGAGCAGCTTGGATGAACATGTCTCTCTTTCTGATAATGCCAATCTACTGAGAATTCAATGCTTGGTATTGCAAGTAGCCATGGAGGATAGTCCATTTCAGAGCTCCAAATTTCATTTCTTGGTAATATATGTACATTACTCTGTATTTCTTCATGAGCATTGCTTTTATCCCTTCGTAAAATCTCCAGTGCCAATGGGTGGTCCTTGTGTTGCGTCTGTAAGCGAAAAAAATGGCGGCATGTTTCGATTGTTCTCATGACTGGAAAGGGTGCTTGTCGAGTCTCAGCTATGACAAGGCTGCTGGAAGTCGCTCGTGGAACACCTAGGCAGACGCGCAGTCCCCTAGCTAATAGTCTTTGAAGTCGCTCCTAAAGGGAGATTAGTGTTAGTATTCGTCACATTCCAGTATTTGAAGGAGAGTGCGACCAAGAGTACAGCGTTTTGATACTTTGATAGTTTAGAATCGTGACTGGATTCGTTGTGGGGACAGTTAAGCGAAACACTAAATCAATTTATCATCTGAGAACTATATTGTCCTTAATTTCGTCATCATAGATTCATTATTGGGAAAAAAACTGAACTCAATGTTTTCTCATATTTTTTTTTAGTTTCGCGCCAGAATCTAAGCAGCTGAGTCGAATCGTGACGTCACGAATTTAAACGTTACTTCCTAAATTTCAGCCGCACTTACCACACAAAATTTTCTTAAACTTGCCATGCCGAGTATATTGCTCCCTTAGAATGCAACGTAAATTGATTTCACCGATAAATAATTATGGAGATCCTAATATGACGTCATCAAAATCAACAACGTCATGGCTTATAGTTGGGGCGGCTACCTCTAAGTGCCTCTAAAGACCTGCGTAGACTATGTTACGTAAGACATGTGGGCGCCGCCATCTTGGGCTGCTAAACGAAAATTTCTTATTTTTGTATGTCGTGACGTGAGCAGATATGGTCAGGAAACGCCGAACGCACCAACCCAACCGTTTCACGTGTATACGCCCACCGCAGCGCTGTTCGCTTAGTTGTTAAAGATACAAAATGGCAATGGTTAACAGCCCGATATGGCGGCACCGTAACCCATCCGTAATATAGTCTATAGGTGAAGGTGGGGACGCCACTTATAGGTACTTATATAAGTACCTATAAGTGGCATACCCACCTGTATTTTCCTAGTGATAGTTTTTTTTTTCCTTACCAAGCTTGTTCTCACGACAACAGTGGTAATTTTGGTATTGTGAAATGGGTAATTTAATAAGGCGACAAAAAAATCGATTTTTGCCTTTGCGGCCCTTTAAATAAGGTCATAAATAAAAAGCCCCGTGACACTTATATAAATTAATTCTTCAGTTAGAATTGTACTTATAATCGTCGGGTCCCCCCTGCTCATCGATGTAAAAAAATACTTTCGACGATGAAGAGGAATATATATTGTCACGTAGTCTTGCGACTAGTGCGGTAGGAACCCGAAGACAGTCTGGGAGGCAACCGCTTTATTGGTCGAGCATGTGCCGGCAGTAACGTCGACAGACGCGGCTGTTGGTAGGCGTAAAGAACACTGCACCTCGGTGCTGCGCGCTGTTTTAAAACAAGGCGTAGACCATGTGTGACGTATCTTATCAGTACGTCAAGTGACACACAAAAAGAAAGCAGTAACATAGTTAAACTCCGACACACTGCGCGCATAGTTCCACGCGTGCAACGAAAGGAACAGATGCAACAATTGATAGATAGCGCGCCTGCAGTGACCAACTGCATAGCCCACGTGGCAATATTCCTTATTTGACTCGAGAATTAATGCTCCGCTATCAAGCAGTTAAGGGAGGCGGGCGGTGATTAAAATTCATAGCAGCTTCCCACACTTCTTGCGCGTCCTTTCTTCTCTAATGCACGTGCACCGCTTAATAATTGCCTCCTTGTATTGAACTCAGCCTACAGGGCACGGTGCTCTCTTCCTTCTTTTTTTTTCTTTCACTATTTTTCTTTTTCACGCACTAAATTATAGTGCTCGCAGTTGGAAAGTTCCATTTCATTATCCACTCCGCGGGAGTTCTCGACTGCTCCGATCGGTTCATTCTCGCGTATCCTGTTTGCATTTTTTGTTTCTTCACACCGAAGACGGCTTGTTTACAAGAAAGATAAAGCGATACAATGAATCAATTACTGGTTAAAAACGGGTTAATTATTCCCGGGACCTTCATTGGGCTTCATAGTAAAGAAGCGAAAAGGGCTTCTTGAATATATAAAGGCCGGTCTAACACTTTATGCGAAATGTCCTTGCCGAAAATGCGCAGCACCGCCGCGTCATTGGGATGTCACGAATCCCAGAGTATTTTTTTTTCCGCTCGAGTGGCGGCTCTGTCACGCTAAAATAGTTCTTCAAAATTTTGCTGATCTGAGTTTCTTGTCTCTTCAGTTCAGTTCAGCAAAACAATGGTAATGAGAACTAATCGTTTGCTCCTCCCCGGTCCTGTTTGTTTACAAGGCCCTGAGAACTTACCAATAAATTAACTAAACTGAAATTTTCATTAACGTATATACATTCCAGAAGATCACCCTGGGTCGTAGATAGATTGATTATAGGTGTCCTCAGGGCATTCTGCCACTCGTCTCAGAGCAGTACATGTGTCTATACCTTGCACATCTTGCGACCATAGTTTCTGCTGCATCGCAAACACGGAAAGTTTGCAGCAAACGCAAAAGTATACCTTTAATATTATGCAGCCCCAAGTTCCAACAGGCAGCGTTTGCTCACGGCATCGTTGAAGCAGGCTTAAGACACGTTGTGCCAGAAAAGTCACATCTTCCTCTTCGCCTGCAGCCTTCTGATAGCAATCAGCTCACGTCGGTGACCCCCCCCCCCCCCCCTCTCTCTCTCTCTCTCTTTCGCGCGCTCTTTGCCGCCGAAGAACTGAGGACATTGATTTGCATGCGAAAACAGCGCGCCTGTTCGGTACTGCCGAGGTTGCCCTTATAGTGGCGGTGCTTTTGTGCCAACGGAGATCGGAAAAGAGATGTCACTAAGCCTAGCGTATGGAGCGCCACTCGATTGGCTGAGACCTAGGCGGCGGTCTTGCACACGAGGACGCTTAACCTTCCATTGCCGTCGACGACGGTGTGAGGGTCGTCATTTGCCCGAATACCAGAAGCGTCTTTGAAAGCTTCGAGGGTCTCGCCTTTGCGGGTGTTCTTCCGCGATCGAAGCAGTCGAAACAATGCGAGCTTGTTAAGACGGGTGGCTGCGCGCCACTTAGTTCCGACGGTTGCCCGTAGTGTTTGCTCAGAAGCCAAGACAGCCTGCAGCGTGTCGAAATGCGAGTCGTTTCTCAGCGTGATTCTTTTGTTTTGGTCACTGGAAGGCGATTACCCCGTAGTTTCGGCGGTGACTTCAAACAACTCTTGAAGAAGCGATCGATTTTTGGGGTTTTGAGTCCCGAATAAACGATACAAGAGTATGGCAACTCTGCTTTACAGGGAACTCCAATTTGCATTTTAGCGCCTGAAGTTCTGTAACGTGTACTTATATCTAATTGCACGACGATGTGAATTGCTGCATTTCGTTCTCATCGAAATGGGGCCGACAGAGCCGGGAGTCAAACCCTCGATCTTTTTCTCGGTACGTAAAATGTCACAACACATCCCACCGAGGCTTCTGAAATTGCAATTAACTCAGCATAAATATGCTGGGCGGCTGTTTTTTTTTTTTTCAAGGCTAACACAATATCCCAGCATGGAGACACGAGATGGGGTGCTGTAATCACTGAATATTTTCTTCTTTTAAGTGAATGTAACTCAAAGGTAACGACAAAAAAATAATTAAAAATACCGACATTGCCCCAGAACACAGCGACTATCAACGCACAGGTAAGCTCTAAAACGGAGAGAATGGCAGTGGAGTTATTCTGTCATCCTGGTGCAAGAAAATAAGCGAATAGCACGCTGGCCAGTGAGGTGTCACGGCGTGTAAGCGGCAGTGTGCGAGGATTAGAGAAAAAAACCGTATTATTGAAAATCAAGAGTATGTACTTGTAGCTGGTACGAAAAGCGCGAACTGATTTCGAGGCCCGCCTTACTGAGGGACTTACACTGATTAGTTTTTACCCCCTAGGGCGCTTTCAACGTGCACCTAAATCTAAGTACACGTGTGTTTTCGCATTTCGCACTAATCGAAATGCGGCCGCCTTCGCCGGGAATCGAACCCGCGACCTCGAGCTTCGCGCGAGATCTCATAAACAAAATATGAAGGGCAATATACCTTAGACACACAACTGCCACGGCTGGCGAAAAAGTTCGATGAACCCATTACGCTTAGGCAAACAAATTAACGCTAGGGATTACGACACCGCGGGGGTCTATAGCCTAAACAAACGCGTACGCTGCACGTGTGTACTGTACGTGCACTAAGGGAGCGTGTTTTTTTTTTTCTTTCTTCTTACTGTCTTTTTCGCTAACTATACAGTAAAGCCGTTGAAAACACGACGCGATGCTTTGCACCTCGCGTGACGAAAACACAAGCGCCATCTGGACGTCCCGATTGCGTTTATGTTCACTTCACGAAGGAAGTGGGGGTCGGGGCGACGTGTTAGTGCCGTTTACGCCACCTTTACGACCGTCTGCCCCCCTAGGGGGAGCCTCCGTTTATGTGGGCTCAGACTTTCCCCACCGGTGGCTTCCGTGTTAAGCCTTATACGGTGTAGCATGCAGCTTGCCTGTGAGGCTAAGTGAGCGTGCGCACTGCGCTGTGCAGGGGTCGATAACTCGACGATTACGTAAACGGTGGCGTTCCGAAAACAAAAACAAAGCGGACCGCCCTGTGTTTGTAGCGTTCCGTTTTCGTCGTCGAGCCGTCCGTGTATACAAACGCTGGCCCCCGAAGCCGTGCTGTAGCAATAATCCAGCCGGACACCTGTGTTATGACTTGGCTTGGCTATGCGTGTGGCGGCAAGGAAGTCGGGGGAGAGCGTGCGAAACGTTATGTTTGGGGCATCATGTCGCGGCTTGAGTAGTACGTTTTGCATTTTGTGCATGTCAAGTATACAAGCTGCTAAATTTGTTTGATTTGGGTATAACTTTAAATGCCCAAATAGACAGATATTCATGTTTCCGAAAGTGCTGGGGAGGAATTGAAATCATGGTAGAATACTCACGATATATATATATATATATATATATATATATATATATATATATATATATATATATATATATATATATATATATATATATATATATATATATATATATATATATATATTATATATATATATATATATATAAGCCTTTAGTTGTAGCCCGCAACAATCAATGCATGACTTGAATTCACGTGCAGGGTGTATAACAGAAGCCTACACACGTGGAAATACAAACAATATCTCTTGGATATTGTCGCGCATTTGGCGCCCTACGGTCGTGCTGACTTCGTGCAAACTTGAGATACATGGTCGAAGGTTCCAGGAAATATCATGCAGCAAGGCGCGAACATTATCAAACAAACAACGAAAGAAAACCTGTTCACTCACAAAACATCAACAAGGTTTCTCTATTTCTTTAATTTGCTTTCTTTTTTTTTCTATAATACTAGGCTTGTATACGTTTTCTTAATCTGACAAGGTCATGGAAACAACCGCTTTTTTTTTTTCTGCGTGTCGCAATATTTCTCTTTTTTTTTATAAAATCGTGAAAATTTCTGCGAACAAACGTGAACGCTACGTAAATAGGCTAGAAAACGATAACTGAGTCGTTATACGTGACAAGCTAACATCAGAGGCAAAAAAAGATCTCCAATACTTATCTAATAAAACAACACGGTGCGGAGAAAGCAAGACACGCATTCATAGCCAAGAGACGCATATACACACAAAGACGAGGCGGTTATATTTGCGTTGGGATTTGTCTCGCCAATCGACGGTAGCCGCGACAAAAACCTCGTAATTATCGGAAAGATGCACGATATTGACAATAAAAGTCACGCCTAAAACGGACACTTATCAGGGGCACATGAGCCTGCTCTCGGTATCCGCCGACTCAGTTTCCTTTGCGTAGCCGCGCACGAAATTGATAACGCCAAAGAGAAATCCAGTATACGCGTATAGGCATCGTGCTGGCGCGCCTGTACTGATATCGACTGTCGCCTGCAGCGTAAAAACAAACAAAACAAATAAGAAATAAAACGACAGAAACGACTAATAAAGAAGGGGCTTCCGACTTGCACTTACAACTAACATCGCCCTCTGGGTCGTAACAACTGGAGCGTGTGAACCAAAGCACGGACACAGCTGTACTTTTCTTTCTTTCTTTCTTTCTTTCTTTCTTTCTTTCTTTCTTTCTTTCTTTCTTTCTTTCTTTCTTTCTTTCTTTCTTTCTTTCTTTCTTTCTTTCTTTCTTTCTTTCATTTCTCGCCCTACCAGATCCGTCTCCCTCTACGTACGCAGCGTCCAAGCGCGGCCGGCACCGTCTATATAATAATTCGATTGATATCGACGTGTGCACCTGTGTCCGGCCGGGAGCTGTCGAGTGAAAAAAAAGGGCGTGACCTCGGCTACTTTGCCCGATCAGACTCGAACTCTCTCAATGTCACCGGGCAAGCTGCTCCGGTTTTTTTATTGGGCGTGTCTGCGTGCTGCTCCGTCTGTGTGTAGTTCGCTATCTGCGCGGCGTTCTTTGCGAATCTGTGCGCGCCGAAGCTACGGGATCACTGTCTCGTACTCGAGGCGTAGAACGCGGCGATCTTGCAGTGCGCGCTGCTTGGCTGAACAGAACGCTTCACTGGCTCGCCGCTTCGCTTATTAAAGATGTGTGCAGTAGGTGCGCTGCCTTATTGATTAACCGGCCTGGCCATAGGATTTGTCGTATGGGGATCGACAAACAGGCCGGAAATGACGGATGATCGTTTAAATTGATATCGCGGCCGTCTATTTCTTTAGGTTATGGTTGTTTCTCTCTTTCTTGTTTGTTGACGTAGTCGTAATAAAAGTTCACTTACCGCGTGCTGCTTCCAGTTTAGCGCTCGATCGGCAGAGCCACCGGACTGTATAGAAGCTTGTGTTGTTCTGTTTCTTTTGTTCTTCCTTCGGCTTAGTTGCGGTTTGCGATTGTTGTATAGTACTGTCGGCGTTTGTTGCGCTGGTGCCCATGGAAATACGAACAACCGACTAATGAAGCTTTCTACTTTTGTAGTAAGCGATATCTCGCTGTATGGGGGTTTGAAGTATGCTGTACCTGGGCATTTCTGTAAGAATGTTAAACCTGATAACATAACATAACATAACATAACATAACATAACATAACATAACATAACATAACATAACATAACATAACATAACATAACATAACATAACATAACATAACATTGTTATTATATGTTACTTTTAACTGAATAAAAGTTCTTGAGAGTTGCTTCATTCTGTCGTTGGCTGAAGCGAAATGTAATATATTTAATTTTTATCCATTAGAACGGTAGCTAAGCCCAATTCTATGACGTCACAGCGAGCTGTTGTGGGAACCTCAACGCGGCGTCGCCAACGTTCTTTTTTTCGACTTTTAGCATATTTCATCGTTCACCGAGTCTCCAAATTCTGAATCGAAAAAAAAAATTCGACAGATTCCACGCGTTGTGGGAATCGGTTTCATACGAAGCAGTCAGCGAGTACTTCTATGCTGTATTTTATGGCTTTGAGCCAAGCGTTAAGAGGTGGATCGACGTGTTTTTGTAAGTGTAGTAGCTGTGTGCACATCGTGGGCTTACCATGCACGTCAACAAAACTGGCGTTTAAAGGGTAACTTATGGTGCGACGTAACGGCAGCCCTCACGTTAGAGTACATACGTCAGTATTATCGAAACTAAGTGCACTTTATGGTGCAATCATGTGAATTTCATACGCAACTTTCGTTGATGTATTCCTCCGGGGTCGACAAATGCTTCAATGTAGGTTGCTAAATCATAGGAATAGAAATGTAATGTTTATTAGACTGCTATAAAGCGGAGCCAACACTGGAACCACCGACGTTAATCTGATATGACACCTGTATAGTAGGAGTACATATGTTGTGTTTATTGCTTTTTTTGTAAAATTAGATAGCCAGCACCACAACCACAGTTGACGTTGCACCGATATTACGCCTGCATAGGCTCTTTTTCGCAACCAGTTCATAGAGCTGGCGTGGCTCTGTGGTAGAATACCTGATTGCTGCGAAGAATGCTTGGGTTCGATTCCTGCTGGGATCCAAAATTTTATTATTTCCATTCGTCGGATTCACGTTGCCGATGCCATTCTTAACGCACTCGCATATAAATTACCAATGGCTGTTCTCGCCGCTCCTGGGTGGATATAAACTGCCAATCACCTGTGGCGCATACCCGTACACCACGGCCCGTAGTAAGCGGGTATGTGCCACACGTGTCTGGAGGAAAGGGTTTGACGACGTATGCGACAGGATTTTCACGTTATTCATGCCATGACCCGACATTCATATTCGTCAACTCCTCTTACCCTCCCATGCATGCCCATTTTGGTCTACACCATGTTGAGGAGGCGATCATGAGAGCACCCAGACGTAGTCGGCTAAATAGATAGATAGATAGATAGATAGATAGAAACGGTCAAAGTGCCAAAGGTTCGTTATGAAATGCTTCGTATTTAAACTATTTTCTTTTAGTATTATGGGAACGAAATGCACAGAAACACATCCCACTCATGCGTAGTTTTAGTGCCCATTTAAATGCTTCGTTTGTTTGTCAGATCCTCGCAGGTGTTTCCAACACACTGCCGCTATATTTCTTAGCTCTTTCGTGCAGGCAAAAAAACTGTGTACGCGGGCGCATGGTGTTTATGAAGGCAATACCTGCCACGTCACAGCCGCTCGTCGTCACAGAACCACGACTCCTGTAAAGCGTTAATACCACGTGATTCACACCGTGTACCGCGATTTCCACCTTGCTACCCACATACCTCTCCGCTCCAGACGTCTAGTCGACGACCTGCTTCTTCCTCACATTCAATTTTTTTTTTTTTCGTGCCACGATCAACTCCTCACTATACACACGCTGTTACGACGAACCACTTTACGCCCAGCATGGCGGCACGCATCCGTTTCACGGGAACTCGACTCGCCCTGTCAAAGGGGTAAGGGGAAATACGTGCCGAGGGCTCGGGCCCGCTTTCGCTGTGAGGCCTCGCCCGCCGCGCCTTCAATGCATCAGACCCTCGCCGTCGCCAAGCTGCTACGAACACCTGGCGAGCGTCACGACCATGGGCTGCTTTTCTTTTTCTTTTTTTCTGCGTGCCTACCTTCACCATTCTCGCTTCTCCTGACTAACGGACGTGTATGTATAACCCACCTCTGGTTGAGATGTTGCTTGCAGCAGCTGCCGCCTACGTGCGTGAGGTCTGGATTGTCTGCTATTGTGTGCGGAGCTTATCGGGGTTACTAGTGTTGTTAGTAGAGGCAGCAATAGGAAATAGAGTAAGAAAGAGTGAAGGAAAGATGAAAAAGCTGGAAAAGGGAAAAGAAAGAGAAAGGAAAGAGAAAAGAAAGAAAGAGAAAGAAAGAAAGAAAGAAAAGAAAGAAAGAAGAGAAAGAAAGAAAGAAAGAAAGAAAGAAAGAAAGAAAGAAAGAAAGAAAGAAAGAAAGAAAGAAAGAAAGAAAGAAAGAAAGAAAGAAAGAAAGAAAGAAAGAAAGAAAGAAAGAAAGAAATAAAGAAGCTGTTTACGCGAGAACGCCAGCGAGTCCTCCACAGCTGTTTCCTTCGCTTCGTCATGGAACTTTCAGTCTCGAACAGCAGGCCGTCATCGCTCATCAGTTGCATATTCACATGACGCTAGCGAATTCCATCGCGCGATGGATTCTGAACTTCTCTAGCTGAGCCTTTCTTGCGATGTCCTGAATCGTTCATACGTCAGTATTTGTTATGTGTTTTCTTTCTGTTGTCTGTCTTTAACCAGGCTTTACACTTACGTCCACAGCTATCGCTCACTTGAGCTCGTGAAAGGCAGGTTGTCACGCGTATTTTGTTCCTACATAGAAATGGCCGCAGGGATTCGCTTGTCTAGCTTTGCATGCATGTGAACGAACTTGCAAAGCTGTCCTGAAGGCAGCCTTGACATTTCTATACTTACCGCTATGATCGTGACGAACGTATCAAGGCTACCTCAGGGATAGTTTGGCAGGTTTGTTGAGATGTACGCGAAGACAGACAAGTGAATCGGTTGCCAACGCGCCAACCAATCGGCGGTGTTATCCTGCAGTACGTCGTTGAATTCCTCCAGAATATTATTGCATTCGCCATCTCGTCACTTCTGATTGGCTGACAGAGCATCTACGCCGTCTCCGATTGGAGAAATGCAAATACGGCTTATCGTCATAGTGCAGCGCGAAGAATACAAAGACACGGACACACACAACACAGCTTTGTATTTGTGTCTTCGCGCTACACTATATGACCATCAGCAAACACAAGCTAGCCCAACAGCAAGTCCTCCTGCAACATTTCTTGCAAACAACACGCGCGCGCACACACACACACGCACACACACACACACGCACACACACACACACACACACACACACACACACACACACACACAACACACACACACACACACACACACACACGCACACACACACCACACACACACACACACACACACACACACACACGCACGCACACGCATACACACGCACGCACGCACGCACACAACTGGGCTGTAGTCGCCACATTCACGGTCTTTTCGTATTGCGAGATTGTGTCGAGGTATAAAGCGGACAGAAACAAAACGGCTAAAAAGAAGTCACAAAAATACGACATTATCGCTCGCTACGTGCATGCGGCTAAAGTTGCGCCTGAGTCACGCTACGCGCATAAAGTGTAAAAGTCGATCGTGCTTGAGTGGATGTCCCGCGGCGAACACTTCGTGCCGACGGGTCTGTATATACGCGCACCTGTCGAAAGGTTACGCCTTTGCACGGAGTGCGATTGCGTGCGCATTTTTAACGCCTTCGCGTGTTGCGTGAAAACTGTGTACGTACTCTATTTATGTAACACCTGTGTGTGTGGGGCGGGGGGGGGGGGGGGGGGGAGTGTAGTACAGACCCTCCATGCTTAGAATTACAAATCGTGACAGAGTGTCCCGGCACTTCGGTCCTCACCTAGCGCGTGCGCGATTTCTGCGTGACGTATATTGCGTTTCCGATTCAGTGTGTTCATTTTCTATTCACTCGCACTTTTTCCTGTCGTATACGGTGTTTTAACAATATTTCGACTTCCGGCTCGCAGGAAGGAATCGATTTCGGAAATAGCGCCGGAGTGAGCGTGTCGTGACCGCTTCCAGTGTCTATATATGTGTATACATGCCTGCTATCGCCCCTGCGGGACGTACAAACTGCTCAGTCAAACACACACACACACACACACACACACACACACACACACACACACACACACACACACACACACACACACACACACACACACACACACACACACACACACACACACACACACCACACACACACACACACACACACATGCACGCACGCATGACACGCATACATACGCACACGCACACACTCACGCACGCAGAATACTTATACTTGATAGTTTGACAACGTATGCTCCGCACAACTTGCAAAAACGGAGAATGAATAGGTCGGAAACGCAACACGTTGCTTTCCGCATTCGTTGTAGACATGTAGCACTATAGAATTTCTGTTTGACATTTTGTGGTCTTCAGTCAGCGTTCTGGGATGGCGCGGCTGAATACTATCACGTGGTTGAAGGCGTTCTCACAGGTTCGACTAATGAGGGTGAATTGGCAAACAGTATTGCACAGGACTCCTATTTCATAGTGTTTTATTGCGATAGCAATTATATGGACTCTCTCGACGGGCTTTTACAGCGAAAGCTGTTATGAGATCATTTCACCGGCCGTTTTTGGCGCCGTAGTTGTCCGCCGCCGCCGCCGCCGCCGGTGTCCGTAACCAGTATCGCTCGAAATAAGAAAAAAAAAAGGAAATAAGAAAAAATTTCCAGGATGGAACGAGGTTCGAACCTGGGCCCTCTGCGTGGGAGCCCAGTATTCAACCTCTGAGCCATGCCGGTGCTTGAAACTGCTTTGCAAAAAGGTCCTATACAGGCTTCATGTCGGGAAGGAACCACACTAGCATATGCAATATAGCGTGGTTGAATAGTAAAATAAGCACCAAGCGTCGCACAACGCGAATTCTGTAACCAGGCGTCACACAATGCGAATTGCGCAACGAGTAGGTTGTTGAATGCTTCCAACCCATTACAAAGGGCTCTGCCATAATTCTTCATCGTCATCAGGCACAGCATCAACAAAGTGCGCATAATGCCTTACATGCGTTTAGCAGGTACCAATGCTCTCCGTAGAATGACGAAAAATGGCACAGTGCCTACTGCCCTACTTCTCAAAAATTACAATGATTTATAGCGTAGTGGGTTCCGCGCAACTGCACTTGTATTGGTTGCCAAGGAAGCCCATAAGCGCATGATCCACTTCCTCGGGGTCTCAGTAAAATTACAATGATTTATAGCGTAGTGGGTTCCTCGCAAGTGAACTTGTATTGGTTGCCAAGGAAGCCAATTAGCGCATGATCCATTTCCTCGGGGTCTCAGTGAAATTCTTCGCCCCCCCCCCCCCCGTCTCTCTCCCACGTCAACGTATGGTATACAGCATGACGGGAGAAGGAAATAGCGACCGGGCGTCACCCAATGCAAATTACATACCTGGTGGGCCGTTTAAAGCTTCCAATTCATTACAAAGGGCTGAGTCATAATTCTTCATCGTCATTAGTCGTCGCGTCAACAAAGTGCACATAATGCCTTACAGACGTGTAGCTGGTGCCTCGCTTCTCCGCAGAATGACGAATAATGGCTTAGTAGGTGCTTCCCAACTTCAGAAAAATTGTGATTTATGGCGTAGTGGGTACCTTTCTAGTGTACTTGTATTGTAGCCCCAAGAGAGCTAGCTTCCAACGGGCTCTAGAAACGCCGCGCTTCCAGCTTTCGCTGTGACTGTGCTGCGGTTTCAGCGCAGGCCTGGCGTTTTTTCCGTCGCCATCATGTTTCGTAAGTCCAAATCGATAACGCCGCCTCGCGCATCGTGTGTTCTACCTGCGAGTAAAAGCGCGCGAACGCTGGCGACGAACGCGGCTGAAGCAGAGATGCAACGAGCCGGCCATCTCCGTCGCGCGGAGGGGGCATGCTTCAGGTTACCGCATACTAGACAGCTGAGAATCATTTGAAGAGCTTCTAAATTTGCGTAAGCGCTTTCGCATTGCGATTGCCACGATTGGGAGTCGAACCCGGTACCTCAACAGTAACACGAGAGAGTCACGGAGATCGACGCCGGCATTTCTACGTAACTGGAATAACTAAATGAAATGCGGAAACGCTTAATTATTGGGTGTAGCGCGCTAATGACGACGATGTGATGCGAGTCACGCCGTAGTGGAGGGCGCAGGAATGATTTTTACCACATGTGGTTCTGTAAAGCGCACCGCCACAGTTCTTTCCGTATTTCGCCTTCATCGAAGGGTAGCCGGGTATCGAATCCGCGCCTTCGGGCATATAGCCGCTAAGCCACCGCAGCGGGTAATATCATGATTGTGACGCACACCAGCGGAGGTGCTAACTCCAGTTCTACATATAGGCACTTCGCCGCTTCTTATTTGTCTTTGCAGCATTAGTTCGAGCACGCTAGAGCAACGTCTCGCATACACACATAGACAATAGGCGAAAGGTGAGCCGTTAGATGTCCCAGCTGGAGCGCTGTTTTTTGTCTTTTCTTTTTTCTGTCGCCGCGACCCGATCATTAGCCGGTGGCTAACGAACACGCAGCGAAGTGCCTATCGAGGACGCGAGCCTGCGGGAAAAGACAACGTACACACCATATGTACAACGGGCGGAATGGACAGAGCTTTCTCATTAGCTGATCAGGGGGAAGGATGAGAAAGCCATATATAAGAAAAAAACAAAAAAACAGGGTCTGGCTCTGGGTCCTCGTTATCGGGTAAGATGCGAGGAAAGAAAGGATCGTTGGCTGTGGGAGCGGTCGCAATAAAGGCTACACGGCCGAGTGTAGAGTCAACGGGAAAGGGTTGATGTGATGCGGGGACGGCGGGCAGAGGTCTCCCCGTGCGGACGTCCGGAAAATGGCCGGCCTGGTAGTGTTACGAGACCGGAAATGTCTTCGCGGCTGTCCGGGACACCGGTGACACATACAGCTACCCCGTGCTCGCTCACTCGCTATACACTATACCTATGTTTTTCGAGGCCGACAGTCTGAGCCCGTAGAAGAGCTGTTCGTTTCGTTCGGGTTGCTAGCCAAACAAGCCTCTGTGCTTAGTACACCGAGAACCCGCCACGGTGGTCTAGTCCTGCTAGTTTTCTGCTCCCTGTGACGTAGCACTCGAATGCGTGCCCTCTGGCGGTCATGTGATATATATATATATTATATATATATATATATATATATATATATATATATATATATATATATATATATATATATATATATATATTATATGTGTTGTCGTCTCAGTTGTGAGGACACGTCATAGCGGGAGGGCCAGTACGTAGATTCACGTGTTGTTTGAAATGGCCACCGTGCGCCACGAGACGGCGGCATGTCCGCATTATAGAGATCTTGCATCACCCGCTACAGTGGCCTAGTGGTTAAGGTGCTCGACTGCTGACCCATAGGCCGTGTGATCGAATCCCGGGCGCGGCGGCCGCGTTTTCGATGGAGGCGAAATGTTAGAGGCCCCGTGTACTTAGATTTAGGTGCACGTTAAAGAACCCCAGGTGGTCGAAATTTCCCGGAGCCCTCCACTACGAGGTCCCTCACGACCGAATCGTGGTTTTGGGACGTAAAGCCCTAAATATTATTATTTGCTCGGGCTGCTAATGAGGCAAGCCCCTTTGCTTAGTGGTCGGAAAAGGGTGTGGTTTGTCGCCTACGTTTGCTAGAAAGAGAGAAAGAGCGAGGAGAGGAAACGCAGAAGCGCCAACCCCAGGTGCCTACTCTCCACAGCTGCGGTTAAACAAATACACTTCGATTCCCAGTGCCGCCAGGCACCACTGATTTTTCTAAAGGGATGCGATGTACCAGGGCCGGTATAGTAGTGGTGCTGATCGCACGAGCGCAGTCAGGGGGTTTTAGTTCATATTTCGGGGGCTTTCTTTAAACGCCGGCAAAAAATCACGCAGCGTGTACGTCTCCACAAAAAAAAAAAAAAAAAATGGATCGGTCGTGCGTTCTACAACGAAACGCGCTTGGCCCTTAAGTGAACATTAAAGTTTTGCATAATTTACATCAGTTATTTGGCAAATTAGGCTACATATAAAAAATACCTAAATGACGCCGCATGGAGGCGATCCATATGTCGTTGGTTTCATTCAGTTGTGGTTAACCACTACTTTTTAAAATCCTTGGTTGTAGTTATGTGAAACACCCTGTATAATGGTCCTTCGATGCCAGAGGGACACAATTCATACACTAGTCTACACGTGTTAGCTGCAACCAGGATTCCCAAGATTTCGACCCTCCCCTCTCCCCCTCCCTCTCCTTTACAGTTTCGCTGTGTAACGTAGCAGGCTGGCTTTTCCCTTCTGATTAACCTCCCTGTCTTTAACCCTCTCCTATATTTCCCTTTCTCTCTCCGAATCTGGCTGAAGCCTTGCTCGCAGCTTCTCCAGACACTAGCTGCGGAGTTCGCTCGAATGATTTATATAGAGAGCCCAGCGCTGAGATATAGGCGCACGAGCAATAAAATCAAGACCACACAAGTGCCCCGACTTTGCTCAGTGTTTAAGTGTTGCATTTCGAGCGTTTCATAAAAAGAAAAGAAAAAAATGAGGCTGCTCGCGGGGCCTGTAATCGGCGGGCTCTTACGGTCACTGTGATACATTTATGCCGCCATGTCCCTCGTACAGCAGTGCAGGCCTAATGGCCATCCCATATCGTGCACGTACACACTTCCCTCAACACCGGTATCGATGCCGCCACGGGACGCAAAGTGGTTTCTCGCCACACGCTCGCTCCAGTAGTATACATATATACGCCTTCTTTTGCTCTTCTACCACGTATTTCAATGACGGCTGTGCTACGATACCGTGGCACATCTGGACGATGCGTAAACATTACTCGAGAAGAGACCTGCAACGTTTCTTTTCCCGGAGGTCCTTCGTCCGTGCACTATCTGGCCCGACCGTATCTCGTATTACACTTTCCCTTTATCTGCAATCTGTACGCACGGAGGCGTCGGTTTACGCAGCGCGCCGGGACGAGAGAACAGCCGCGGACATAATGTAACGCCGGCTTGTGTACACACCACGTACACTATATACAGAGTAGGACGCGAGGTCGGTCAACCCCTTCCTCGCAGTGGTTATATCAGTGTACATAATCTGTAAAAGAGGCACTTGCTGTTGTTACATTCATTTTGCGGCACTCATATCCTGGGCGACGCGAGGCTCGCGGCTCCGAGGCTTTTTCTCTGCAGGCGTCCGGTTTCAATGGAGCGGCGGGACGACAGACTCCGCTCGAATGCGTCACGTGTTTACGATACCTACACGTGCTAGCGCACCGCCGTATCCTGCCTAAGCCTAATGCCGGCACAAGAAACGTAAATCAAAGTATTTGCACCAAATACATTATATGCATAGGCCTTAGAACTGCATAGACGGGCACTATTTCTTCGTTTTTCGCTTAGAAAGTGACCCCGCAGTAACCCATCGGCGTAACAGCGTATATAAATGGACCAATTCTTCATTAGTGGCATAAGCTTCGAGTGACGCTATTGTATCTCTTCTAAGCGTATCCGCTCGAGCCCTTACTTCCGGTTTTAAGAATGCTCATAAAAAGTGTTCAAAGCATGTAAATCAATGATTCTGGTTTAAGCTACGAGTTGCATTGGACACGTATGACATTCGAGAATAACTTTATATTTAAAAGCCGATTAACTGGTAGTGTTATTAATAAAAATTAATTGAATGAGTTCACTGAAAGATTTCGAGCAGCTGGGATCGTCGCGGCACCTGGCGGTGCAGATCTCAACCACGTGCTTCTTTCTACGTGGCCTCCGAGATGTGCTTCCGCAGCGCGCGAGTGCCACTACCATGCAGACACCGAGTCAAGTATTAGGGTCGCCTCCAGATTTTTGCTCTTTTTCTTCTTTTTTTTTTGACAGCACGCTTGCTGTTCTGGCAAGTTGTTCCACTCGACTATGCACTTTGGAAAAAAAAAAGATAAACAGTTTCACACAAGCACATCCATTTTTAGTGTATTGACCGTTATGCTTGGACATATATAACCGTGTCTTTTGGGGGAATTTTCGTAGCATTAGCTACACTGGCCTAGGCGAGCCAGTTTCGCGTGGCTCCTCAAGAGCCGTGCTGCGCATGCGCGAGGATCAGTGATGTCACACAGCTGGCGCATCGGAACCGGCACCTCCCGCGCACTCCGCCGCTGCCGCGCGCGACTCGCTGCCGCCGGTCTGCGCTTTCCAGAGGAGTGACGTCGTAGCCGAGGTAGACGTACTGGCGCCGGCGCGCGCGCAGCTATTCGCCTTCGCTGTGCAGTCGCCGCCTGACACTGCGCCGGAGCCGCTTGATAGCGCCTCTGACTGGCGTTTGCCAGTGTGGTTTAGCCATGGAGAAGGAGAGCGCAAATGCTGCTCAACGGTGCAGAAGAACGGAGAAGCTTAACTCATCGGATCCCGAAGTAGTTGACTGGCAAAATAAATACACCTGTGCCACACAATATGTATACTATGCGTATGTTATTGGAGCAGCAGTAAGCATGATAATCAAGCTAATCCTAGACAATCAGGAAAGCTAAGAACAATCAGCTGAACCTTTGCTAACGCTACGTTATCCTGGCATAGCCGAGCTAAGCCACTGCAACATTTTTTTTTTTATTGATGCCAAACTTGTGCTAGAATATCCGCAAAAAAGAGTAGTTTTATTAGTTTTCTTTGCCGTAAGGACAGTGGTCCCTAACTCGATTCTTGCTTGGTCATGGTATAACGCTCCAGGACAAACTTGGCCGCTTTACTTTGAATACATCCTCTTGCTACTCTGTGCAAATGTATAACGGTAACTGATATAAATAGTCACATGACCCTTTAAGCATTTGCCTGAAACGACTCGAAGGCGAAAGCGATCTTTTTCTTCTCAGTCGACGGCACTGATCTCCCCCCCCCCCCGGGAGCTTTCCGTGCCCAACGTGATAATGCAGTACCTCGGGGATCGGCCCACCTTTGACCAAGCGACGATGACACGTGGTGACGTCATCATGTGACGTCAGGCTATGTGACGTCACACACATAACCTGGCGTTTTTGCGAGCTGGGAGGTCATCACGTGATGATGACTTTTTTTTGCAACGCTCGTATTCACGACGACGACGACGGTCACTGCTCGCGTCTGATGAAGCATCTAAAGGCCTGACCACACGTACGCGCTGCAGCGTGTCAGCGCGTAGCTTTTTGGCGCGTCCCCGAACCCTCTCCCTATGGAGAGAGAGGGCCCGCAGCTTCGCGTAGCTGCGCAACAGCTGCGCGCCCTCTCTCCCCCATAGGGAGAGGGCGCGGCGCCGCGTCAAGAGGTCACACGCTGACACGCTGCAACGCTTACTTGTGGTCAGGCCTTAAAGGCCCGAACACACGTACGCGTTGCCGCGCGTCAACGCGTGACTTTTTGACGCGACGCCGCGCCCTCTCTCGCCATAGGGTGAGGGCGCGGCGCCGCGTCAAAAAGTCACGCGTTGACGCACTGCAACGCGTACGTGTGTTCGGGCCTTAAGGCTTCCGCCTTGAAAGCTACAGAGGCAGATCAGAGAAAGGTGTCAAATGTGCAACTTGGGATGCATTCAGCGTCAGTTGTGATGCTTCATTACATAGGGCATTGACAGATGTAAAACAAAACAAGTTAAACAAACAAATGATCCTGTAGATACGGTGCATATATAAGAAGGCCAGGTGTACGACACAAACGGAAAAGGACAGATAGGGAATGGCCACGTGTGATGCATTGATTCGTAAATGTTTGTCCGTTCGCATTTTTATCAACATTGACTAATTGTACCGCGTACTAGCTCATATGCTCACAAGTTAAAACTGATTGTAATCTCAACGCTGACGGCATATTATAATTCATATTGGTATCATTTACTTTTCTAGTGTTTTACAAGGGTAAGCGGTTTCATTTCTATGTACGTTTAGAATAACTATTTGACGAATTTGAGCGGTGTGCTCTTCTAGGAGAGAACGTATTAGTAATCTCATCTCTGTGTTAAGCCGAGAGCCTAAGATGCCTCATCGAAAAATAAAACTGACCGTCGGCATCGGCGGCGTCAGCAAGAGTGATGCGAAAAATCATCATTGCGTGTTGACGTCACTATATGACGTCATCATGCCGTCACATATCACCGAAACTTTGTAAGGTCATCGAGATCTCACTGTGACCTCAAATAGCGTGTCGTCACACGACATCGTCGCTTGTTCAAAAGTGAGCCGATCACGGAGGCAGTGCAAAACAAGGTGAGGTGAGGAAAGCTTGCAATGCCTCCGATCCTGGAGGCAGTGCTAAATCACGTTATCTGCAGAAAGACTTCGGAAGGGGGCGGGGGACCTTCGAGTCGCCTTTGTCCAGTGCGTAAGGGACCCTGTGAGTTTTTAAAAACAAAAAAAAAAAGTCAACGATATAAAGCGCCTTATCTATACTCCCCTACACTCGCGGACAACTTTTATTGGCTGTCCGCCACGGTGGATCAGTTGTTAGGGTGCTCGGCTGCTGACCCGAAGGTCGCGGGTTCGATCCCGGCCTCGGCAGTAGTATTTCGGTGTAGACGAAATGGTAGAGGCCCCTGTAATGTGCGACGTCAGTGCACGTTAAAGAACCCCATGTGGTCGAAATGTCCGGAGCCCTCCACTACGGCGTCCCTCATAATACGTAAAACCACGTACATATATATATATATATATATAACAAAAGGTACGGGGGCGGAGCTTCAGCACTTGTACACTTCTACGGCAAAGATGGTCAGGTTTGGCGCACGTTTCGTACAACTGTGAAAAGTAATCACTGCGCGTCATAAGCACGTTGCATAGCACTTGATTTGTCCGCTTAGATGACGATTTGTGGGTTAAGTTAGCCGCAAGTTTTTTTTTTTGTTTTTTTTTAGGCGGATTGACGGAAAACCAAAATGAAACGGGTGGTCACGTGAAGAGGCAGTCGCCATTTAGCGTTTGAGGTACACGTAAGAGCCGCTACTTTCTTGCGCGTTCGAAAACCCGAGATTACAACGTATAAATTTAAACAACTATAAATATCACACTGTTCATCATGGCTGAAAGAGGTTTCCGTAGAAAGTGAGGGAGCTTTGTTATAGTTCTCGCGTACAAAACACAGATGAAATTGTGGGACTACATTCGCTAACGGTATCCTTGGCTTCGTTGCCGAGAATAGTTGTCCGCGAGCACCTGTGATGCGAATGGTTTTACACATAGAGTTTCTTACAATAACCTAGAGAGGAAACTGGCGCTGCGATCGTTCAACCACCATGGGAATGATGGGAAGTACAGACTTCGGATTGGATTTCGTTAGCTAGCGAACTGTCAACGGATCTTTTTCTACAGTTTCAGCTTCGTTCTTTGCGAGGCGTGGGCAGTGGTGTACGTTGCAAAGCGCTCAAGTAATGCCTCTGTTGTTCAAAAAGGCTGAAGACCACTAGCTTTCTTGGTTTGCTGCCACGTTGCAGCTTTACAGGTTGCATTCGACAGTTTTAGCAAAGCGTCGTGCACTCACCGCCGCGCATAGATGTAGCGTCTCATGCCAGTACAGGAAATTGCATAGAGTTCACGCTTTGTGATAAGCGCTGCTTGTCAAAACTCTTTCAAATCGACTGCAAAACGACGGCGAAGCCAAGTAGACGCACCGTCACGCTCCTCTCACTCGACTTCACAACAAAATGAGAGATGCGTTGGGGGCAGACGCACTTGGACAGACGCACCTGGCATCGCAGCAGATGATACGTTAAGTGTTTCTCACTCAATACAATACTGTTATTTCCATAAATAGATAATGCGTACTTTCGAGGGAAAGACAGGCGCATTTGTTTTATGTCTTGTAAAGAAAATAATTCATTATTTGGCGACGCCAAATCTGGAACACAATTGCAGAGCAATGCATACCCTGGTGGTTGAATTTGTCCAGGTTTCAGTTCCATCGCACGGTCACGCAAACATTTTGCAATAAGTTTTACGTACAAAAGAATGAAGGAAGTTTTAATTGGAAATAAGTTCATATCGCTTTGTTTTACACTCGGCGAACGAGCGTCGCGAATCTCAAGAACCTAATCCATCCGAAGCAAATCCGAAGCCTGTACTTCCCATCATTCCGATGGTGGTTGAAACGCCGCTCAAGGAGCCCGCGTAGACACTAGCACCAGACTCCACTCTAGGTATTATTGTAAGAAACTCTATAGTTTTACAGGACCACGTGGATTCCACTACGCTGGAAGGCCACACTAACAGAAATAGGGTTGCCAGATTCTCGAAGAGAAAAAGAGCCACGAAATTAAGTAAAGTAGCCAGAACAGTAGCCAATTAGCAGCCGTTACTTTATTTTGGAGCCAGAAAAGTAGACAAACGTGATTTCAGTTTAGGTGAATTATCACTACGTTCTGACACTTAAATATACAAAAATATACATCGCAGAAATGTTTATCATATCACAATAGAGTAAAAAAAAAAACCAAGTGACTTCCTGGAGCAGGCATTATGCTGCATTGACAGTCAAGTGTACATATTCGAGTTCACGTTAGCCTGCATGTTCCGCGGCGTTGTAAATGTAGAGCTTGTAACACCTTTCAGACGTAGTCCAAGTTTGATCCTGATGATCGCGAGGAGAAATTCGTGGGACATTCTATTCCTTAAGTCGCTTTTTGAGAGAGCCACAGCAGAAAACACTCGTTCCGCTTCAGCGTTAGATATAGGGAGAACAAGGAGTTTCAATGCGCCGTCTGCAATGTCTTGCACAGGATTAGCAAGTAGGTGCATAGGATACCGGTAGGTGTATATTTTGATCCAAAATACTACTGCTGCCATGTCGGCGTTCACATCATCAACTTGACGAAGGTGCCGTACTTGCTCCTGAATGCGACGCTCGGGGCAACCAAATACGTATTTTGGCAAGGTTCTCAAAGCATTCATCTCATTCGGCCCTAGAACAGATGACGGAGTAATGGCTGTCAGCTTCCTCACCAAAGAGGTAGCGTTCGGAAGACGCTTCTGAAGATCAGATGCACAGGACTTAAGAGAAGCAAAACGACGTCGTTCGTGCGAGTGTTGCTCTTCAGTTGTGAGTCGTATATTGCTGACGTGGTCAGTAAAGCTGCCACCAAAATCCACGCCGTCTAGGCCTGGGGAGATTGACTCAAGGTTCATTAGATCAAGGTCGCAGATGCTTACGTCATCATGCTGTCGTAGCACAGATGGCTTTAGTATCCTTGCCACAAGGCGTTTGTAAAGCTTCTGCAGCTCTTCGAAAACGCCGAGCGGGTTCACATCTTCTCCTTGGAAAAGCTTGTTCACGCTTTTGAGATCAGAAAGAAGCGGCTCTCAAAAGAGAATGTATGCGCGGTTCTTCTCGTCACGATACATTTCTTTAAGGAGGCGCACATTGTAGGCCTTGTCAGGAACAGACGCAATATGCGTCTTCAAGACATCATGTTGAGCTAGTATTCTCTCGATACAGCCAGTCGCAGCCGGCTTTGTAAATGCACACTTAATTTTTCATAGTTGCGCTAGGTTTTATCGTATATTAGCTGTTGATGCCAGTGCCAGAACAATAGCCAAAAAGTAGCCAAGTAGCCAACGTCATTTCTTTATCGCCGCGGCCTCTTAAAAGTAGCCAATTTGGCGTAAAGTAGCGACCGAAAAGAACTAAAAACTTTTGTTAACCGATGTCGAAAGCTGAATGTAGAGTGCACTTGTACACGCGGAAACGTATTTGTGTCGCTGGTTTTAGATGTGACATTTCAGTGTTTTGGTAGATATTAATAAAGATTCACGCGTCGATGCTCAGCCGAACTTAATATACTCGGCAGTGACGGCGAACTGTTATTTTCCAGTATGCCCATTACTTACGTTGGAAGAGTGAAAATACTTACGCCTCGAAACGAAACCAGCTGGAACGACTGATACAAGTGTGGTGCAGGTTGGGACATACATATGTGGCATACTTTTCTTCTTCTTCTGGCACGACGCACTTGGGACATAAACTAGTAGTGGGTAGTCTGCTGTGGAGAAAGAAGAAGTAGTTGGAACAATGGCGGAGATACAATAATAAACCGCGCTGTGTTTTCGGAACCGCGTTTCAGTGTGCTATATTTATTGGTGACCCGGACTACGAACGCGACCTTCCATGGAGCAGCGTGAGCATCTCGACGGCCTCAGCCCTGGTACCGCTGCCACTGCACCTGGCCATGTACCCTCTTCCGGAGTTGTTGGAGGTACTACTACCATAACGCTACCACAGCTGTGGCTTGCCGATCCCTCCTTATGGTTCATTCAAGTCGAGAACAAGTTCCGCATTCATCGCATCACGTCAGAAGTTCGCAAGCATGAGCTCCTCGTTGAAGCGTTGCCGCCACAGGCAATGGCCGAAATACGCGACATCCTCGTGGGCCCGCCTGGTGACACTCCATATACGACAGTCAAACAGGCTCTTCTTCACCGACTCGTTCCGCCTAAGCATCGGCGCATTCAGCAACTTCTGTGCAACGAAGAGCTCGGGGACCGCCGTCCCACACAGTTTCTACGTCACCTGCAGCACCTGCTTGGGGACCAGCCGGACGGCTTAGAAACATCCATACTACGTGAGTTGTTTCTACAGCGTCTTCCACCTACCGTGCGAATGGCTCTTGTCCCAGCTCAGGATAAGACGCTGTCGGAGCTGGCAGAAATGGCCGATGACATGATGGACGTTGCTCCGGCAGTCATAAACGCTGCCCACACCTCTCCGATTTCTGAAGCAGATTCCCTTCGAGAAACGGTAAAAGATCTCGCAGCTGAAGTCGCTAACTTGCGTCTGCAATTGCTGAGCATTCATAACTTAAATGACCATCCTCGTCCACACCGACCATCTCTCACGTCGCCTGCTCCACAACGGCCCCTCCACCAACCCGAGCACCGCTTTTCACCGCAGAACACATGCTACTATCACCGGCGTTTTCGTGCCGCGGCTCGCAGATGTGTGCCACCCTGCTCATGGCGCATGGGAAACGCTCCGGCCGATCGTCAGTAACAGCGGCGGGCGATCAAGGCCAAGCATCAAGCCGCCTCTTCCACATCACCGACAGAACCACAGGTCTTCGCTTGCTGGTGGACACTGGAGCAGAAGTCAGCATAATTCCAGCGTCCAAAACTGACCGGCGTCTCCGCGAGAAGTCTACTCCTTTACAAGCGATCAATTCTTCGGTCATCGCAACTTACGGACAGAAGTCTCTGACCCTTGATCTCGGTCTCAAAAGGAAACTGCAGTGGTTATTTGGATAGCAGACGTACGCTACGCAATCTTAGGCGCCGATTTCTTAAGGCATTTTCATCTGCTCGTGGATATGAACCGCTGTCGCCTGGTGGATAGCTATACCGGCTTATCGGTCAATGGTTTTCTGTCACGCGCTACGGCCCTAAACCCCACTTTCGTGAAACCGCCTACGTCACCATATACAGCTCTGCTCAACGAGTTTCCGGAGATTACAACGCAGTCTCCAATGGATAAGACCCCCAAGCACACTGTGACCCACTGCATCGTAACCACAGGCCCACCGGTTCACTGCCGCCCTCGCCGACTTGGCCCTGATAAACTTCGCATTGCTCGCAACGAGTTTGAGCATATGTTACAGCTGCAGATCATTCGTCCGTCATCAAGCTCGTGGTCGTCGGCGCTACACATGGTTCCCAAGAAGAACAATGACTGGCGGCCCTGTGGTGATTATCGGGCTCTCAACGCAGTCACCGTTCCAGATCGATACCCGTTACCCAATATTCAGGACTGTACTGCCTTTTTAACTGGCACAACAGTATACTCGAAGATTGATCTCGTGAAAGCTTATCACCAGATCCCCGTTGAGCCTTCTGACATTCCCAAAACTGCAATAATTACCCCATTTGGGCTCTATGAGTATTTACGAATGCCCTTCGGTTTGAGAAACGCAGCTCAGACATTTCAGCGTTTTATAGACGAAGTCACAAGAGGCTTGCCGTTTTGTTTCGCCTATATCGACGATCTTCTCGTTGCCAGCAAGGACGCTGAAACGCACAAGGCACATCTACGTGAGCTTTTCACTCGACTGCGTGATTACGACCTTGTCATCAATGTAGAAAAGTGTCAGTTTGGAGTCTCGGAGATAGCATTCCTCGGACATCAGATCACTAAAGATGGCATCACTCCTCTACCTGACAAGGTTCAAGCTATCCTCGAGTACCCGCCTCCCACGTCCATACGTAGTCTGCGACGTTTTCTCGGACTCGTCAATTTTTATCGCCGCTTCATCCCTTCATGCTCTACACTGCTGCAGCCTCTGGAAGCACTACTCTCGACTTCGCAAGCCGAGTCAGCCGCACTTTCCTGGGACACGGTCGCGGATCAAGCTTTTTCCGCCGTTAAGACCAAACTCGCCCAGGCCACCCTCCTGCATCACCCTTCACCAACTGCTCCCACTAGCCTCATGGTGGACGCTTCTTCAGAAGCAGTTGGAGCCGCTCTTCATCAATGGATCAATGGTGCATGGGCTCCAATTTCCTTCTTCTCCCGCAAGTTACGCGACACTGAGCGCCGATACAGTACTTTCGGACGGGAGCTCCTCGCAGCCTACCTTGCGGTGAAGCATTTCAGGTACTTCCTTGAAGGGCGACAATTTGCCATTCTTACCGACCACAAGCCACTTGTTTCGGCTTTACGGTTCCTGCAGTGCCACGCACACTCCAGAGAACTTCGGCACCTTGCTTTCATTGCCGAATTCACCACAGACATACGTTATGTAAAAGGCAGTTTTAACAGTGCAGCGGACGCTCTCAGTCGTATTACCATCAATGCCACGACAGGCACCACCGACCTTTCATTGTCTTCGGTCGCGGAGGCACAGGCATTAGACGATGAGCTTCCACGACTCCGATACTCTACTTCCCTCCGACTGGAACAAGTCAACTTTCCGACGACGACGTTACGCTCTGGTGCGATGTTTTCACACAACTGCACTCGTATCTATGTTCCTTCACAGCTGCGTCGTGCTGTTTTTGACACCCTCCACTCCATCTGCCATCCAGGCGTAAGAGCTACGCAACACCTGGTCACTGAACGCTATGTTTGGCCGCGCATACGCGCTAACATTCGTGACTGGGTTCGCACTTGCACAGCGTGTCAGCGTATCAAGGTACAACGGCACACCAAGCCTCCATGGGGAAAATTCCCTCTCCCTGATACACGTTTCGACACCATTCATTTGGACATTGTCGGGCCTTTACCTCCATGTCGGGGAAATACGTATTTGCTTACGTGTATTGACAGGTACACTAGGTGGCCTGAAGCAGCTCCAATGCCTGACATCACGGCAGAAACAGTTGCTCGTACCTTTCTTGCTACCTGGATTAGCCGTTTCGGTGTACCATCAACGGTGACTACCGATCGAGGCAGACAGTTTGAGTCAGCGCTTTTCACCTCTGTCACATCTCTACTGGGTTGTGCGCGTATTCGCACAACTGCGTATCATCCAGCATCAAATGGCTTAGTGGAGAGACTCCACCGTCATCTAAAATCAGCACTCGCCTCGCAGCCTCACGCCGAAGATTGGGTATCACACCTCCCTATCGTGCTTCTCGGCCTGCGTTCAACACTTCGGCCAGAACTTGCCTGCTCTGTAGCCGAGATGGTTTATGGCTGCACACCTCCGTTTGCCTGGTGACCCTCGTCAGCCCCGTTACTACACAGAGTGTTTCGGATCCATCTTCTTTCGTCCAGCGTCTGCGGGTCTTCATGCAAACTTGCGCCCATCACCAACTTCAGCTCATACTAAGAACGACGTTTTTCTGCCGGCAAACCTACAGACATCTTCACACGTTTTTGTTCGTTGTCGATGCGTCTCGCCGTGCTCTTCAGCCTCGCTATGACGGTCCTTTCCCAGTCATCAAGCGTTCCGAACATCATTTTACAATCCTGCGTAATGGGCATGAAGACACAGTCAGCATTGAAAGGATCAAGCCGGCAACCCATTCTGACAAGCTCAGTCTGACCATTTTTTTTTCTTCAAGTGCCCACGGCCACTTGTCTGCAGGGGGGGCCTATCTGTGGCATACTTTTCTTCTTCTTCTGGCACGACGCACTTGGGACATAAACTAGTAGTGGGTAGTCTGCTGTGGAGAAAGAAGAAGTAGTTGGAACAATGGCGGAGATACAATAATAAACCGCGCTGTGTTTTCGGAACCGCGTTTCAGTGTGATATA
>NW_023615365.1:0-22026 GCF_013339695.2 Rhipicephalus sanguineus
CGAAGCGCAGCACGACCGTGCTGCCCAAAACGCCGTCGAGATGATCAAAGCGCTCTCGGGAGCTGTCCCAACGCTTTCGGCCGTCCGAAACGCGCCCACCCCGCTGTTATGTTGCCTGTGCCAACATACAGCGGATACGGGGATTTGCTCAGCGCCCGAGATTACCTCGACTCTCTGTCACGTTATCAGAGAGCAATGGGTTTGGACGATCAGGAGGTGCTCGGGCGCGTTGTCCCGGCTGCACTGACTGATACGGCGGCGAGGTGGTATCGGCTTTCCGGTTACCAAGCAGCAACCCCGAGGAGTTCCGCGCGGCCTTTCTGCGCGAATTCCTACCCGCTGACTACGAGAGTAGGATGCGGCCGAGAGCTCGAGCTCCGTACACAAGCTCCTGATGAGTCGCTTCAGGAATACGTACGGCGCGATGGACGACCTTTTCTATATCGCTGAGCCCCGAGCCTCGAACGAGGAACGCGTCGAACGGGTGATTCGGCAGGCACATCCGACCTTTTCGGCGTACCTGCGCGGCGGTTGCTTCCGCGATTTGGAGGAGCTGGCCGCCGAGGCAAAGCGCATTCAAGGCGACCTTCTCGCCGCGCGTGCCTATCGCCCGCCGCCGCCAGCCAGCGAGGCCCTTGAGCCGCGCTGCGCATGGCGAGGGGCCGTGCCCCAACAGCAGCCCCACGGCGCTGCCTTTGCGGCTGCCAGTGGCTGCGCGTGGGAGTTGAGCGCTCGCGCTCTTGATCCCTACACGCACGAAAGGCGGGCAGCCTGTGCTGCACCACCTGAAACCACCTCAAAACGCTTTATTTTGCGATTTCACGACGTTTCGTCGCGTTTGGAGACGATTGGACATGGTTGTGTTTTTGATTAAACGTATAAGCTTCTAGCCTTTAGAAACGATCTATTCTGCGATTTTACGTCGTTTTATAGTGTTTGGAGACGATTGGAGGTGGTGGAAATTCTCATCAAAGATATGAGCTTCTACCTTTCAAAAACGCTTTATTTTGCGATTTCACGACGTTTCGTCGCGTTTGGAGACGATTGGACATGGTTGTGTTTTTGATTAAACGTATAAGCTTCTAGCCTTTAGAAACGATCTATTCTGCGATTTGACGACGTTTCGTCGCGTTTGGAGACGATTGGAGAAGGTTGTAATTTTGATTAAACATATAAGCTTCTAGCCTTCAGTAACGACCTATTCTGCGATTTGACGACGTTTGGTCGCGTTTGGAGCCGATTGCAGATGGTTGTATTTTTGATTAAACGTATAAGCTTCTAGCCATCAGGAACGACCTATTCTGCGATTAGACGACGTTTCATAGTGTTTGGAGACGATTGGAGGTGGTGGAAATTCTCATCAGACATGAGCATCTACCGTTCAGAAACGCTGTATTTCGCGATTTCACGACGTTTCGTCGCGTTTGGAGACGATTGGACATGGTTGTATTTTTGATTAAACGTATAAGCTTCTAGCCATCAGAAACGATCTATTGTGCGATTTGAGGACGTTTCGTAGTGTTTGGAGACGATTGCAGGTGGTGGAAATTCTCATCAAAGATATGAGCATCTACCGTTCAGAAACGCTGTATTTTGCGATTTCACGACGTTTCGTCACGTTTGGAGACGATTGGACATGGTTGAATTTTTGATTAAACGTATAAGCTTCTAGCCTTTAGAAACGATCTATTCTGCAATTTGACGACGTTTCGTCGCGTTTGGAGACGATTGGAGTATCTTGCATTTTTGATTAAACATATAAGCTTCTACCCTTCAGGAACGACCTATTCTGCGATTTTACGTCGTTTTATATTGTTTGGAGACGATTGGAGGTGGTGGAAACCACCTCCAATCGGTGGGACGCCATCCGACCCAACGCAGTGTGGGTGACGCTCGTCGATACGTATCCTGTGATAACGTGGCGAGCCGATCACAGCAGCTCGAGGCTGCTCCGTCTCGTGAACGAGACCGAGATGGAGTGCGCTGTTTTCGCTGCCGTGAAAGAGGGCACATAGCAAGGGAGTGCACCGGATCTAGGCCTCCTGTGAGGCAGGGAAACGGATTTGCGGGTCGTTCGTGAAGGCACGGGCGGCCCAACCTTTGCTTATCCCCTCTGCGTACAGGGCAAGCTGTCTTGCTGGTACGCACGCGCCGTTCATTCCGGTCATTATTGCCGGCCGTGAATTTTCGGCGTTGCTAGACACGGGCGCTAGCGCTTCGTTGTTTGGCGAACAGGTATTGTCCCACTTGCAGAAGCATTCGGTGCGCTTGCGGGACTGCCGAACGACATTCACTGTTGCGACAGGCGTGGCCCATTCGGCTGGCGCCGCAAGGTTGACTGTCAGATGGGGAGATCGAATGAGACGCGCGCGTTTTGTTCATCTCCCTGGGCTCAATGTTCCTGTGATTCTCGGTCGGGACTTTCTTTTGAAGACCGGGATCGTTGTGGACATTGCGAATGGCGGCTATCGTGATGGGCCTTTTTCCCAACTCAAGCCGTTCATCAGCCCTCCGGCGCTTACTGTTGCCTTTGCTGCAGAAACGTCGGAACCGTGCCACGCGGAGAGTTCGGGGTCATACCCCTGCTCAACGCATTCCTCCTCTCACAGTCCCCTTTGGGAACGAGAGGGCCGGCACGAACCGTGTCGCGCGCAAACTTCGGGGTCATACTCCGGCAGTACGCGCTCGTCGGCTCGAAACCCCCTTTTGGATCGACCGACACGACACGAAGAGGCGCCACATCCTTTGATTGCCTGTGCGACTCATTTGGATGATGCACAGAAGGCTCGTCTGTCGGCACTTTTACGGCAGTACGACGAGCTCTTCACCGATCAACCGGGCTGTACCGATTTTGTCAGCCACGTGATCGAAACTGGCGACGCGCTTCCTTTGAAGTGTAACCCCAGGCCCGTCAGTCTCGCCAAAAGGCAGATTATCGACGGCTTGCTAGACGACATGCTATCGGCAGGCATTATTCGCCGTTCGTCTAGCTCCTGGGCGTCTCCAATTGTGTTGGTGCCTAAGAAAGACGGCAGTCATCGCCTGAGCGTCGACTATCGCCGTCTAAACGGAGTGACTCGTAAGGATGCCTATCCGCTCCCTACGATAAGCTCCATCGTAGGAAACCTGGGTGATGCACGGTACTTTACCACGCTTGACGCCTCGAAAGGTTACCTACAGGTCCGGATGGGTGAGCGTGACCAGTGCAAAACTGCTTTCACGTCCCACAGAGGGTTGTTCGAGTTCACTCGTATGCCCTTTGGTCTTTGCAATGCTCCTGCGACGTTTCAAAGACTCATGGACCGCGTCCTCGGGGAAGCAAAGTGGTCATACTGCTTGTGCTACCTCGACGACATCGTGATTTATTCACGAACCTTCGAAGAGCACTTGTCCCATGTTGCCGATGTGCTCGAGAGGGTGCGGGCTGCCGGGATGACGTTAAATCCTGCGAAAGCCCAATTAGCGCAGACCCGTATTCAGTTACTCGGGTTTACGCTGGGCGAAGGCTCCATTGAGCCGGATCGGGAGAAACTTCGAGCAATCCTCGATTTCCCCGTGCCCGAGGACGTACGTGGCCTTCGCCGCTTTTTGGGAATGGTTAACTTTTACCGTTCCTTCATTCCGTCCTGTGCCCGACTGCAGGCGCCCTTGACCAAGCTCTTGGGTAAGTCTGCAGTTTGGCGATGGGGACCTGAGCAGCAAGAGGCGTTTTGCCGACTGTCTAGCGCCATTGCGGAGACAGCGCAGCTCAGACTCCCCGACCTGACCAGACCGTTCGTTGTTCAGACTGATGCGAGCGATCTGGGATTAGGAGCCGTTCTCCTACAGGAATACGATGGCGCGTTGCAGCCGTTGGCCTTTGCCAGCCGCTCCTTGGTACCCGCGGAGAAAAATTATTCCGTTACCGAAAAGGAGTGCCTCGCCATCGTGTTTGCACTGCGGAAATTTGACGTCTACCTTGATGGGACGAAATTCGTGGTGCAAACGGATCACAGTGCGCTCAGCTGGCTGATGCGGCTCCGTGAGCCTGCGGGCAGGCTGGCGCGCTGGGCTCTCCTGATACAGCACTATGACTTTGCAGTGCAGTATCGAAAGGGGAGCACGAACGTGGTAGCTGACGCGCTATCTCGTGCCCCATTGTCTGCCGAGAACCTTGATTCCGGTGCGACAGCCGCTAGCGGTGCCTTTGCACAAGCAAGCGGTGGGGGCGAAACAGCGGCTTCGCCGCCGTTCGGCGAAAGGGGCGAGTCCGCATTCGGACGAACCCTGGCTGCTATCCAGGCAAACAGCGCTCCGCGAAGCCGGCCAGCGGGTGCGCTCTCCAAAGGCCACAATGCCGAGAGCGAACCCGTGACGCCGACGCAAGCGGCGGTTGCTGCGGTCCTGAGTGGGCGCGATACCAGGTTCCCCTTTGGGAGAATGGGAACCGCTTTCAGCAGACAAGAGCTACTGAAGGCTCAGCAAAGTGATCCGTTTTGTCGCGAAATGTGCGACAGTCTCAGGGAGACGGAGCGCCGTTACGCTGCTTGCCCTGCAGCGGGCGCGGAAGGGGGGCTGGAACCAGCGTGTGTCGCTGAGTCCCCCGCGGATTCATATTTGCTGGACCATGACGGGCTCCTGCTGAAATACGTAGCCACCGATGACGAGTCCATCGATCTGTTTAAGGTGGTTATGCCCAAAAGTCTGAGAGCCGCCCTGTTGCGATCCTCTCACGACGAACCCATGGCCGGTCACCTGAGTGGCTCCAAAGTTTTCGCAAAACTGAGCAAGACGGTGACCTGGCCCGGCATGAAGCGTGACGTTTATCGCTATTGCCGTTCCTGCCACGTCTGTCAAACGGTGAAGTCTAGGGGTGGCAAGCCACCTGGTCTGATGAAACCGATTGTCAGTGAGCGTCCGTGGCAAGTGGCCACCTGCGATCTAATGGGACCTTTTCCCAGAAGTAAGCAGGGGTTCATTCACCTCATGGTAGTCGTGGATCACTTTTCGAAGTGGGTGGAATTGTTCCCTCTTCGGAAGGTGACAGCGCGAGCGGTGCTCGAGAAGCTGCAGGAAGTGTTTTGCCGGTTCGGCTTTCCGGAAAGGCTAATCACTGACAACGCTTCGTATTTCACCGCTCGGGTGTTTGGTGTCACGTGCCGTTCCCTTGGAATTGATCACTGCACCACTTCACCCTACCATCCCCAGTCCAATTTGACGGAGCGCGTCAATCGTACGCTCAAACCAATGTTGGCGGCCTTTGCCGAAAGTCAAAGGGACTGGGCAGACCATTTGAACGAGCTCGCGTTCGCCATTCGAACATCCGAGAGTCGCTCGACTGGTTTCTCGCCCGCCTTCTTAAATTTTGGAAGGGAGTTGGCAAATCCGGTGACCAGTGTCATTCAATGCCAGCTCAGGGACGAGGAGACGCAGCCAGACTGTTCGGCTTACGCGTCAAAGCTTCGGGACCGGCTTTGTCGAGCTTTCTGTAAAGCAAGGCAAAGTTTGGCGTCGTCTAGGGATCAGCAGAAGGCCCAATATGACCGCAAGCATCGCGACCTAGCATTTGAGGTGGGCGATCTTGTCCTGAAGCGCAACCACGCCCTTAGCGACGCGAGTAAGGGGTTCTCAGCCTCGCTCGCTCCTAAGTGGCTTGGTCCGTACCGAGTGGAGAAAGCTTGGACTCCACTCGCGTACTTGCTGAAAGATCCCACTTCGGGAAAACTCAGCCGTGCCCATATCGCAGACCGAAAGCCTTTGCATCACGGTCTGACGAGCTCGCGCCAGCCCCTGTGGCACTTCGCGCAAGCAACGGGGCACACCCGGTGCGGCGGACCGCATTCGGACCCCGCATCGGTATAATCTGAGGAAGCGGTCACCTTTGTGATTTCGCGCCGGACGGCGGGCTCTGTTTTCCGCAACCGAAGGCCCTCAGTTACTTTCTAGCCTCAGTATGCTAGCTTCTTTACGGCCAGTGCTCGTAAAGAAGTCGGCCCGCCCAGTTTGCTGCTAGTGTTTTTTTCTGTTTTATTTGAATACTTGTGTATTTAATACGTTTTTCGGTTGTGTTTGCCGCATATTGAGTGTCATTCTGTTCTCTTTACTTTTTTTTTCCGTGTTTTATTTCTTGTGCCTGCGGAAGCATTCGTGAATACTGGTGCTTTCGGGGGGAGAGGTACGAAGGACGCTTTGCGCCTTCCCACGCGAGCGCGCGCGGTTGGCGACATGACACCGTGAAAAAGTCAGGCGCAGTGGCCTTGGACGGCGAACTTGGGCCGCGCTTGGCGAAAGCGCTGCTATGTGCGGTGACGTGTGTGTGTGCGTGCGTACGTGCGTGGTGCATTGGTGCGTGCCTGGAAGAGTGCGCGTGGTGAATTCACCTCATCTACGTGGACACTCGGGTCAATGACCCGCTGACGCCGGATAGACCAGCGGTGCCCTGCTCTCGGCCGTCGTCGAGAAGCCTGGCTGCCCTCTCCATCATGCCTCCTGCACTAGGCCAGCTGACATAGCAGCTATGCCTGCTCTCTGCCGACTCCAGGATGCCTCGCAGCCAGTTCGGGCCGGCTGTCCCAGCGAGGTCTTCCGGTATCCAGCCGAAAGTTCGGGACCTTCGCACCACCACCGAAGCGACGTTCGTCGAACTCACAGGCCAATCGTCGTCAAGAGCGACGCGCCATCGGTGAGGCTGTTCCCGGTGTGAGGACTTCAAAGAAGCCTCCTGCCTCCGCCTCGATCCCCTCCGCGCTGTGAACGCTCTTTCGTGCAAGCATCACGAACACTTGCCTTAATTTTCTTTACCTTCCTTCCGCAGCGCCATTTTATTGTATTATGTGTTTCAAGCGTATTGTCTTTTGTTATTGATTTTTCTCGCATTATAATGTATTCTTTTTTTTTAGCAGCAGCTCCAGGGCTGGATTGAGGCTAGTGGTTGCTCATAGCAGTGTTATTTTAACTGCATGGGTGACCGCCGGCTGCCTTTGCAGACCGGTAAAGGGCAAATTTAGGAGAGGGGGATGTGGGGATTGAGGCTTGCCCGTCGCCATTGCGCGGGTTTTTCGCCTATTTCTGCCATCCTCATGTCCGATCATGTCGCTCCCCTCCTCCGCCGTCCTACGGCGCTGGGCGAGCGGGGGTGACGTTAACCCCCTCACCCCGGCGCCGGATCGCGACGGTGGCGCCACGTTCGAGTCTCGCGCATCTCGCGTGCTCGCGTCTCGCGAGACGTTGCGCGCGGCGGGGGAGTCAGACTCTCTCTGGACCTCGTAGGGTAAGCACGCATTTTCTTTCCTGTCCGTCGGCTCCTTTGTTTGGGCTCGCTCGGACGGAGTTCGCCAACGGTGCCTTGCGCCAGCGGCGAGCGCTTACCTTACGTTGTCTTTTCCGAACGCTAGGCTGAAGAGCGGTGCGGTGCATTCGCGCGTGGTCTTACTACGCCGAAACCGTATCTATCGAAGCCAACGCGAGCGGAGTTTGCCCTTGCTCGAGCGATCGGGCCCTGTTTTGGTCGCTGATCGTGAGAGCTCGCAGCATAGTCGCGAGGGAACGTTTCTCTCAGCGGCGTGTCCCCGTGAGCCCTTTTGCTCGCGGAGACGTGCTCGCGGCACCCTTTGTGTTGTACTTTCGCCCGTGGCGTGGTTAAGCCTGTTTTGCTTCTCCCGCCGCCTTTGGGAGCGGGCGTTGTACTGCGTTTTGTGGTGTTGCCGCAGGCAATAAAGTGTTGCGGATTTCGAGAGCAGTACTGTGTACTTGCCGCGTTACGCTCGGCGCCTTGTTTGCGCTCGAACGTGCGTGTGCAGCGGTGCGCTAGTTCACGCGAGGCGACGGCAGACGCGGCCCGGTGGCTCGCTAAGTCCGAACCCACGCTAGTGGCCGTACTCCTGTGAGGTACGTGCACACTACAAGGTGAAAGTACGGAACTTATGGCGGAGCCCCACTCCTGCGAAAGACAGGTGCGCGAGTGCCTTGAGGTGCTCTGCGCCACCTCGCTGGTGATGGTGAACACGCCTCTGCCAGGCTGAAGCACCTTAGAGATGTGCGTACCACCAACGGTAAATGATGTATGTAAGTAGCTTATCGTTAGTATGCTGGAGGATTTATGCGTTGTGGCCGCGTGGTTAAACGCGTTGCACTACGAGTGAGGCGTCGCAGGTTCCAATTTCCAATCGTGGACATTGGAAAAAATCACAGCATATCCACGGAGTGAATGATGATGAGTGGGCGAAGCTGCGGAGGTTCATCGGTAAGCCGTGAATCTTCCGTGAATTCTGCCCAGTACATCATCACCGACGTGAGATCGGGCGCGTTTATATTAAAGGTTCGATGAGTTATGACGAGTTGCAGCTCACTTTAATTTTACATGTACGCTGCGAATTTTCATTGTTTAGAAAACCATTGCTTTAGAAAACATCTGGCGTCTTTCGTTAAGCAGCTGGCGTCTTTTCGTTTTGCTTTTAGAAAACATCTGGCGTCGTTCGTTGGTTAATTTCATCAATCAATGGCGTTTTGAACAAAATTTTTATTGTTTAATCACGCACAGGAGAAATCTCACCAGGCACTACTTTGGAGGTTCAATTGTAACCATTGATTCTAACCAACAAATTACCAATGCTGCCTCGGTTCGGGCCAGGAACTCAGAAATTGCGGAACAAATGGCAATTGCACTAGCCTTGCTTGATGACACGCGAGACGCTATTTATAGCGACTCGAGGTCAGCAGTAAGAGCATTTGAAAAAGGCGTTATTTCTAAGCAGGCTCTTCGGCTCCTCGAGGGTAAGGAAATCACACACCCCTTCATTTGTTGGTTCCCCGCACATCAGGGTCAGATAGAGGGTGTTCCCCCCAACCTCAATGAGTCGGCTCATGGGGCTGCGCGCGACCTAACCTACCGCGCTTCCCCCGGACAGCTTGGAGACGACTCCACCGAGAACAGGGACACTCCTACCTACAACGAGATTACAAAATATTTCCACCTCGCTCGCAGAATTTACCCTCTTCCACATCCGCGGCTCAACAGAGCTCAGGCCCTCACACTACGGCTTTTGCAAACGAATACATATCCGAACCCGTGTCTCCTACACAGAATCTATCCCGATATTTATACCGACAGTTCTTGTCCCTCGTGCGGAGAAATATCCACTTTAGAACACATGCTCTGGCGGTGTGCCCGGTCACACTCTACAGTCGATAATAACTCGGCGAAGTGGGATGTGGCCCTCCGTAGCCCCCTTCTGGCTGAACAACTCTGGGCTGTCCAGCAGGCCCACGATGCGGCCGAGAGGCTTGGCCTTCCGGTCCCTACGTGGGAGCGACCCGCTACGTGTTGAGACGCGTCCTGCAGGACCTCAATAAAGTTTACCATACCATACCATACTACCTTGGAGGTAAACAATGGCTGCTAATGGGAATGAGAGACAGAAGAAGTCGGCTTTTAGCTAACACTTACACTTCTACTTCTACTAACGTTTCCTACTGGAACATGCCAATGGCTGCTAATGGGGAATGAGAGACAGAAAAATTCGGCTTTTAGTTAACGCGCACGCTGCGAATTTTTTATTGTTCAACAACGCACAGGAAAAATCTCCCACCGGCACCGCCTTGGAGGTCAAGATCTGGTACTACCGTTACGACTGGTTATGCACTACGACTACGAGGGACGAACGGGTGCCGCTTTAAGGAGCTTCGCCCCTAAAAAAGTCGCCCGCACCTTCCCACGGGGGGACCTCGAGTAAATGCGTCGCAGAGTGGTGGGGGTATCGCGTGAATGTTGCGTCATTGGGTATGGTTTGGGAATGCCTAAATGTTACACGATGCGCACACCAAGTACGACTTGAACGGCTCCAGCGTGCACGAAGTTCCGGGTACGCAGCGTCGATTAAACGCTTGCGTTCAGCGTCGTATGCTCGTCTCTTCGCAGCCTTGTCTTCTGCGTTGCTTGCTGTTGTTGACGCCGACGACGGTGAGAGTGGGGTAACGTTGCCTTCAACGAGTGGTGGGACGCTGATTGAAGGTACTGTTCCTTCCATCGCATCTAATCGAGTCAAGCAAAGCGTCATGTCAAGCGAAAGCCAAATAACGACGCCCTTGACTGAATTCCGAACGCGCGCTCCGCCGCTTATATACACACCGCCCGCGTTCGAGGGAGAGGAGGGAGGGACGGAGAGGAGGGAGGGACGGAGGGAGGGAGAGGAGGGGCTTGTTGCCGGCACGAGACGAGCCGAGCATGCGCAGTGGGGGTGTGGACGGCGCTGCCGACGCCGCAGGTGCGATCAAGAAATACTCCGCATTTAAAAAGTTTCTACTGAACTGTCCTGCACGTCGCTGACGCTGATGGCAAAACCCCGCCTAGTGTCCATATAATTTCCATCACAATAAAACAGGAAACGTTCTGGTTTCACTAGTTCGAGCGTTTCTGGTTCTGGTTGAACGTTCTGCTTTGAACCACGAGCTATACCCAGATGACTCGTGTAAATTATGTAGCACAAAACAAACCACCCAAGAGCACTATGGGAATGCGCACATATACAGGATTAAAATGCCGTCTCATCCGAACAGCTTGCGGTGCGGTGGGAAGCCGAGCTGATCAGCTAAGATCATCAAGATCAAATATGGGCCTTCCTGAGAGTATGGGAGGCAGCTGGGAGACAGGGTCTGTACACCACACCTGGCGCGGCCTAGGCACAGGCCTCAATCCGCGGGTTTGAATAATGTTTTTTACACACACACACAATAAAACAGAAGCATGTTTTATGCTTGCTAGAGATGCGAAAAAAGGCACTGATTAGTGGATTACAGTTTGATTTTCTGGGGATGGGACAGAAGGAGCGCCGTGTAGAACAGCGGCGAGAGCAACCAGCGTCGTCGGCGTCCACCGAAACACGAACCTCGTGCTATAATGCCTCGCCGCACATGAGACGCGGTGCTAACGAGCATGGGGTGGATTTCAGAGCACATTGCGATCGCCCAGAGGCGAGCGTTCAAGCGCTGCCGTAGCTATCTACTGATGTCGCTGGAGATTTCTACTGTTAGTGAAGTGGCCCACGTGATGTAACGGTGCCGTCAGAACTTCAGAAGTGTCAAAATATGGAGAAAGATTCCGATACTGCAACACATCAGGCACTTTTTGAATGTTGACATCATAATAAGTCACTGTTTGCTGATATACAAAAGTGACTGGAGTTTTCTGTCGTGTACTCTTATTTTGAATTTGCCAGTTCAATAACTTTTGTTTGCGTGTGTCCATCTTTAATATTCTCTTGCAGTCATCTCAGGTCAACACAAGAACGGGCTGCAATGTAAAAATTTTAGCGTGTAGTCCTTCTTTGAAAAAAAAAAGTCACAGTTCCGCCTCAAGGGCGAAGCAATGAACGCGATAGCAAGAAACTAGAATGTCACAGGAAGAACGGCAAGAAGCTAGAAACTTGCTGCGCGCTGGTCAAGCACAAAGGGCGGAGGAAAAGAAAAGACACAATGCAAGTGCGAACTAACAACTGTCCCAGCTCGACACTTGCAGCGCTGCTCAAGCACAAAGAAGGAGGCATGAAAAGAACGCACAGGGATACATAGGACTAGCGCGAACTGTCACAACTGTCACTTCAACTAACTCCTACTTTAGATCTTCCAGCTAACAGATCACTCCTTTCGCAAGCGCGGCCGCTACAGCGAGCAAAGTGACCTTCGTGTGGTCTATAGCTTCAACGCTAATTTTGCGGTGAGAGCACAATGCGTACAAAACTCGTCCTCGAAAGATAATCGCTCGAGCACGGTTCACCACGCCCTGTATGTTAAAGTACAAGTCGAAGGCGCACATCCCAACTCCGGCGAAACAGGCAGTTTTTAGAATTGGGGACCCAAGAAATTTGCGTACCGCCAGGACGTACGCGCAGAACGCAAGCCACTCTCGGACTCTTGCGCTCACGTTGTCCCAAGATCCTGCAGCGCCTTATTTTGGGCGGCAAACAAAACCGCAGAGCGCGCGACCTCAAGAGAAGAAAATAGAGACGGCGCTTGGTAGTGGCACGTGAAGCCACGGCTCGCGTTCCCTGCGGGCGTCGGTACTGGTCACTGAAATAAAACTTCATTTGGCTCTAGGTGCTACATACTCCTGAGGCTAATATTACAGCGCAAACGCACTTCTTTGTCCTTCGTACTTCCTTGCTTCTTTGTCCTGCACCCATCGGAATATAATTTCATGTATTCGCGTATTTAATGCACTATCATCTTTGTTACACGTTTTGGCTTAGAGCTATTGTTGTGCGCGCATGTGTGGTTACTTTGTCTTGGGCATATATATGCAATGGAGTATGAAATAAAGCACTTAACCAGCGCTTGATTCGTACAAGTGTCTTGTGCCTATGCGCTGTAATTTTAACGTGAGGATTTTGGTCGTGGTGATTCTGCTTCAGCCGCCTGGTTTCTTCCCTCATGTGGCATAAGTCTACAAGAGCCAAAGCGTTCCCACTAGCTTGCGCCACCACAAGCCACGGGACGCACTTCTTTTTCCGTGGCCTACAACGCGAAAATGGAAAACTAGCATAGGTCGCCAGCGATACGATGCAAACGCAGCGCGGGGAACGATGCAGCATGACCCGCGTCTCGCACAACTTCAATTTCGCCACGTTTGGCGTCCCGTGCGTATCACCCAACGTCGCGTGCGTTTGCATTCTGCCGTTAATAGAGAGTTTGAGAACTGGGGACCCAAGACGCTGGGCCCCCGAGCTGCGTTGGGCAGCCTGCTCTTGCGTTCGGATGATCAGCAGAGTTTGAGAATTGGGCCAACGCAGGCTGCGTTGAGTCAAGCGCACGGAGCGCCACGCGTGACGAAATTTAAGATCATGCGGGACGCGGGCCATACTGCGCCGTGACCCGGCTGCGTCTGTGTCTTCTCGCTAGTGACCCAAGACGCCTTGGGGCCCCACGCTAGTTTTCGATTTTTGCGTCTCGGGTCAGCGCGAGCCCAAGAGTGGCTTGGGTTCTGCGCATGCGCCCTGGCGGCTCGCAAGCTTCTTGGGTCCCCAAGCTCCTTGGGGCCTCAATTCTCAAACTGTCTAGTATCCTAGAGAAAGAATAAAGCACGGCGTAATTGTCTAAGGCAGCCATCTGCGAAGCGAGAGGTCGCAGGTTCGGATTTTTTTCTTCGGAATTATTTTTAATTGTGGCTTTTATTTCTTTATACTGTGAAGAAGATGCGCCTCCATGCAGTAGCATCGCCAACGCTCGGCTCGTGTTTCGGATTGCCGCTGTGCCTCTGGACGGTTCTTCTCGCTGCCTTGCCGCTGATAACAATTACGTCTTTCAACGGCCAATAAACCTTCTCACATTTGGTGGAGGGTGCTGTTCATCCCCGTCGCTACACCCTAGACCTGCGAAGCCGGACGCTTCCGCCGATCCTGACTGGATGGATGGATGGATGGAAACAACTTTATTTATACGTCCTGTACAGGGTGTTGCCACCTGCCGGGCTAATCCCGCATCGGGACTGGGAGGTCAAGCCTCCCAGCCCTGTCATGGGCGTACTGGACAGCCAGGACTTAGGGAATATGGTCGTGAGACTTTATCATCCCTGTAAACCGTTCCCTGGAAATGCCAGGGCAAAGCGACCCACACTCCCAGAGCATATGCTCAAGCGTGCATACTTCTTTCTTGCATGCCTTGCAAACAGACAACGTAAACCCACCGGCCCCTTCGCCCATGTCCGTCACCTGCACCGGGCTTCCTCGGCTCCGGGACCCAAAGGTCTTCAGCGGTGCAGATGTGACAGACGTAGAAGACTGGCTTGACCACTACGAACTGGTGAGCGCGCATAATAAGTGGGATGACCCCGACAAGCTAGGCCATGTCATATTTTATCTGACTGGCGTCGCCAAATTGTGGTACAACCACCACAGACACAACATCCCCACATGGACCGTCTTCAAGACGTCCTCCTCTGAAGTGTTCGGTCGACCGGCTCACCGCAAGCAGCGCTTGCGCGTCCGCTCACAGAAGACTAGAGAAAGCTTCACAAGTTATATTGAGGACGTCGTCGACCTTTGTTGACGTGTCAACGACACCATGCTCGAAGCTGACAAGATCAAGCAAATCCTGAAGGGCATTGACGACGGCGCATTCCAAATGCTCTTGGCTAGAAATCCGGGCACAGTTTCAGAAGTTGTCAGCTTGTGTCAGAGCTACGAGGAGTTGAAGAAGCAGCGCGCTCTGACTCGGCAGCCTCGACGGGGTGGCGAGTCGCTGTGCAGTATCGACAGTATGCCTGACGATTGGACGTTGCTTCAGCAGGTTCGAGACTTTGTCAGCGAGGAAGTTGCCCGCCAACTTTCCTTAATGCCTTTTGCTCACGAGCCTACCACCCGTCTGCCCGCCCCGCTCCGCACTGTTATTTCGGAGGATGTTGCCCACGCTGTTCCCCTTGCGCGTCACGAGCCGCCTCCATCCAGCCCTGTTCACTACGCGCGTGCAGCGCAGCCAGTGGCCGCTCCTGTCGCCTATGCGCAAGCCGTGCAGCCTGTGGCCGCGCCCCTCACGTATGCGGACGTTGTGCGTAGGCTTCCGCAACCACCTAACACCGCGCATTCACAGCACACGCAACCGCCTGTCGATACGGCATCTTGGGCAGCACCGACAATCGCCAGTCCATGGAGGACGCCTGATAATCGACTGATTTGCTACGGCTGCTGCACTCCGGAACACGTCGCCCGCTATTGCCGCCGTCGCCCCCAAACTTTCGGCGACCGTGCCCTGTCATCGCAATCCGGCAGGCAGCCCTTTCCCCAATACGTTCTTGGTCCATCACCGCGCGATGTCCCTATTCACCACCCTGAATTCTAGCCGCAGCGCTCGCCATGTCCTCGGCGGCGATCGCCCTCCCCCATTCGTCGCCGGCTTGGACCCTCCGACCAGGAAAACTAACCGCCGCAGTTCAAGAGGCAAGAACTGCGGCATCTTCGAACAGCCCTCACACCTCCCCTGCTAACGTGGTCGCCGTAACTGTTGAAGGTGTTTGTACTTTTGCACTTGTGGACACCGGCGCAGCTGTTTCTGTCTTAGCCGCTAATCTCTGCCGTTTATTACGCAAGGTGGCGACGCTGCTTTCTAGACTGTCACTCCACACCGTAAGCGCGCAGCAAGTGACGCCTCTTGCAGCCTGCACTGCAAGAGTGTTCATTGAAGGCAATCTGTACATCGTTGACTTCATTGTCCTTTCTGCCTGTACGCATTACGTCATCCTCGGGTGGGACTTCCTATCCCCCCATAATGCCGTCATCGACTGCGCACGCGCCGACGTTCAGCTTTCACCATTGTGTGAAGCCCCATCACTTGACGCTGTTCATGAGCCGACTAAGTTACTCGTCCGTGAGGATAACGACATTCCGCCTGGCACTTTCGCACTTGTTCCCGTTTCCTGCAACGCCCACACCGACGCTCCGGACTTTTTCACGCCGTCTGATGTCTTCACGAGTCGTAGATCACTGCCGCTACCTTTCGCAACGATTGACATCGCCGCCAGCAGCAGCAATACATTCGTCTTAAATCCGCTCTCCGCACCCTTCACGCTGCTTGCAGGCGAATGTCACGGCCGCGTGGAAGATCTCGACTCCTCGTCTCTGGGTGACGTTCCAGATGACTGCTGCGACCAAGGAAATGCCCTGTCGGCACTCGGGGAGTCGTCCAGGGACATTTTTCAGTGCCATAGCCGATACTCTCACCCCTGCCGAACACGCCGACCTAATTGATCTTCTGCACGAGTTCCGGAACTATTTCGATGTGTCGCAACTTCATCTGGACCCCACGTCGCCAGTGCAAAAGTACGTTGACACCGGTTTACACCAGCCGCTGCGTCAAAGGCCATACCGCGTCTCCGCTGAAGAGCGCCGCGTCATTAACGACCAAGTCGAAGATATGCTTCGTAGAGGCGTTATTCGACCATCGCACAGTCCCTGGGCGTCTCCTGTCGTCCTGATGCGTAAGAAAGACGGATCCATCCGGTTTTGTGTAGACTACCGTCGTTTAAATAAGATAACCCGCAAAGACGTCTATCCTTTGCCGCGCATTGATGACGCCATTGACCCCCTTGACGGAGCAGAATACTTCTCGGTGCTGGACTTGTGGTCTGGCTATTGGCAAGTGCCAATGGCTGAAGCCGATCGGCAGAAGACAGCATTTATTACACCTGACGAACTATACGAGTTTAACGTCATGCCCTTTGGGCTTTGTTACGCGCCTGCTACGTTTGAACGACTTATGGACAATACGCTACGTGGTCTAAAGTGGTCTATGTGCCTCTGTTACCTCGACGATGTCGTATTTTTCTTGCATGATTTCCCTACGCACCTCCTTCGCCTCAGGCACGTTTTGACTTGTCTGACCAACGCTGGCCTTCAGCTTAACCTCAAGCAATGCCACTTCGCTGCCCGGCAGCTTGTCATCTTAGGCCACATCGTGTCCCAACAAGGCGTACTACCTGACCCTGAAAAATTTCGTGCAGTCGTGGAATTTCCCAAGCCCACGACCATGAAGGAACTCCGAAGTTTTGTAGGCCTATGTTCGTATTTCCGGCTCTTTGTTCGCAATTTCGCATCCATCATGTCACCGTTAACCAAGCTTCTTCGCGGCGACGCCAACCTCTCCTCTTGGTCCCCTGCATGTGACGTCGCCTTCGCTACACAGCGCCGCCTACTAACCTCCCCACCTATTCTTCGTCACTTCGATCCGACGGCTCCTACCGAAGTACACACATACGCCAACGGGGTCGGGCTTGGCGCTGTCCTCGCTCAACGAAAGCCCAGGTATTCAGAATACATTGTAGCCTACGCTAGTCGCACGCTGACGAAAGCCGAAACTAATTACAGCGCGACTGAAAAGAAATGTTTGGCTTTGGTGTGGGCACTTGGAAAGTTCCGGCCGTACATATACGGCCGCCCGATCGATCTCGTCACCGATCACCACGCACTTTGCTGGCTCGCCACGTTGAAGGACCCTTCTGGCCGCCTAGCGCGATGGGCACTCCGCATCCAGGAGTGCGACATTCGCGTCGTATACCGCTGCGGACGCAAGCAATCTGACGCTGACGCCCTCTCCCACTCATCTTTACTTCCAGATCCAGCGTGCGCAACCACTTGCGTCCACCCCTTGTCATCTCTCGATTTCGACTCCATTGCCACGGAACAACGTCGTGACCCGTGGATCGCATCTCTTCTTGATTATCTATGTGGCACATCCACCCTTAATGTATCGCGATCCCTCCGACGTCAAGCTTTCAATTTCACCATCCGCGATCAACTGCTTCATCGCCGCAACTACGCTGCCGATGGCCGCCGGTGGCTACTAGTCATTTCACGCAGCTTGCGATCGCAAGTACGCGCCTCTCTCCACGACGATCCGCAATGTGGCCACGCCGGGGTGTTCAAGACATATGAACGCCTTCGTCATCGGTATTATTGGCGCGGCATGTACAATTTCGTGCGGAAATTCGTGCAGTGCTGTCCTGACTGCCAACGGCGCAAATCGGCACCTTTATTTTTTTACCTTTACGTGCGACTGGCGCATCGCAGCCGCTTCTATGCCTTGCCAAGCCATTTGATCGCGTCGGCGTTGAACTCTACGGTCCCCTTCCGATGACCCTAGATGGCAATCGGCGGATCATAGCGCCTGTCGACCACCTGACATGCTACGCCGAAAATGCCGCTTTGACGAGCGCTACAGCTCGGGATGTCGCCTCTTTCATTTTACATCACTTTATCCTTCGACATGGCGCCCCTCGAGAGCTCCTTATTGACAGAGGCCGCGCTTTCCTCTCCGAGGTCATCAAAGCTTTGCTCTCAGAATGCCACGTCATTCATTGGACAACCACAGCATACCACTCGCAGACTAACGGGCTCACGGAATGGTTTAACCGCGCGCTGGGAGATATGCTCTCGATGTACGTCGCGTCTGACCATAGCAACTGGGACCATGTTCTCCCCTATGTAACATTCGCATGCAACACCGCGATACAAACACCTACCGGATTTTCGCCTTTCTTTCTCCTTAACGGACACCAGCCTTCACATACTATCCACACTCTACTTCTCTACCGTCATGATGCTTCCAAGTGTCCACCTGTCTCCGAAGCTGCTCGACAAGCCGAAGAGTGCCGCCTGCAAGCCCGCACGTTTACCTCACAAGAGCAGCAACGCCAGAAAGGAAACCGCAGCACGTCACTTCCAGACGCTAGCTATGCCCCAGGGTTTCTCCTATGGTTCTCTGTCCCATACCAAACTCCGGGACTCTCCTCGAAGCTGGTTACAAGGTACGAGGGCCCTTACACCGTCTTGGAGAAAACCTCACCCGTTTTTTCTTATCGAGCCAGTTTCTCGATCAGATGACATGCGCCGGCGTGGACGTGACATCGCCCATGTTTCCCGCCTCAAGCCGTACCATGAGCCTCCACCTGAAACTTCTTAGGTCACCAGGATGGCTCCTTTTAGGGGCGAAGCTCCTCTTAGTCTAACCTTGTCACGCGTCCGGCGTAAGGCGTAACCAGCCCATCACCGATCCTTTGCAAACTGCCCACTACTTCGTCTTTGCAAACATCCTACTACGATCCATCACCGAACCATTACTTCACCGACCGTAAAGCCGTTATAATGAAGGGGGAAGGAAAGCCACCTTTGCAAACTGCCCACTACTTCCTCTTTGCAAACATCCTACTACGACCCATCACCGATCCATCACTTCACCGACCATAAAGCCGTTATAATGAAGGGGGAACGGAAGCCACGTCTAGGTACCGCTTACGAGTAATTAAATTTCTTGTATAAATATATACAGTTTGTCACATCTTTGATGATGTATTGTGCTATCGCTTTGATTACTGCTGGGCGCAACCACTGAAGATTTCACAGTGTAACCATGATGGCTTCAGGAGCTTCGCCCAAGCTCTTCATCATTCACCCGTGGATATGCTGTGAATTTTTTTTCAGCGGCGGCGATTGTGAAGAAGATGATACGCCTCCATGCAGCAGCTGCATGGAGGCGCAAACATGAGCCGAGCGATTCGGATGGCCGCTGTGCCTCTGGACGGTTCTTCTCGCTGCCTTGCCGCTGATAACCATTACGTCCTTCAAAGACCAATAACCCTCTTCACAATACATACATATACATATCCGGGACATGAAGACGACGATAAAAATCCGTTAAGAGGGTCCATATAACTGCTATCGCAATAAAACATGATTGATCCTTCCGTCATAGGAATCGGTATAACACGAAAGTAAAACGTGTCCTTACAGAAGTAATTGAATGTTTACTGTACATTGATATAAGAAAGCTTGCACTATGCCTATTGCTATTTGGCTGCTATAGCACCATTTACCCTGGATGCACTCACGTTGACGCTTGGTAGTACATCTCCATCCCGACGACTAACATCCATGATCAAAGATTAAACAAACCATTGGGGTAGCTGTGGTAGTTGAAAGTGAGAACCTAATCAAAGGAAGCGGCGACAGCCACAAGAGCGTCGCTAATTGTACTGATAGGTTGGGTTAAGGTCGCCATCTCGCGGCATGTTAGAATTATTGAAGATTACGGCCGGACTAAAGGGAAACGCAACGCGCGTCGCGTCTTGCCTGTAACCTGGCCGCGATTTTTCTCGAGGTGGGCGTAAAGGCCGTTTCACATGACACAAAACAGAGCGATTGTTAGGCTGCCAATTCGCTCGCAGCGAAAAAAATTCGCCGCCATATCCACGAAGTGAATGATGTTGGAGGAGCTTGCTCGGAGATGATCGGGTAACCCGCGAAGGCTCCGCACACATTGCTCTACCCTCATGTATAGACGTGACAACGTTGTTATACATACATTACATCCACAATGTTTTTTTTAAATTTACGGTTGGATGCACTATATACATTTTGATGAAGTATATATAGATTTGGATGAACTATAAACATTATTATACACAAGAGATGTTGTTCTACCAAGTTCAAGAAGGGCGTCCCTCGATGAGTTCGGGGACTGGTTTTCCTTTAAAGGTGATTGCTTTATGATGGTTGAATTGAACTATATGCATTACATATACACAAGAGTTGTTCTTTTACAAAGTACAAGAAGGGCGTCCCTCGATGAGCTTGGGGACTCGTTTCCCTTGAAAGATGATTGCTTTATGATCAGTAAAGTACGTTGCCAAGGGGTCATCGATGATGGGACGCAATGGAAAGTTCGAGAAGGCAACATCGATACAAGTGCCCCTGATGTTGGTGGGACGTTTGCAGTCGTAAGATACGCATCGGAGAGCGTAACGTGACATGTGTTGGCTGGTTATTGGCAAAGCGAGATCTTCCCGAGCTGCTGCTGCGTTGCGAGCCCGTCGCGCTGCTGCCGTTCATGCTGCGGAGTGGTAACGAAGAGAGTTCACTTAGTGAGTTCCCGGCAAAGAGAAAGGAAGCCAGCGAAACGAGCGGTGCGGCCAGCGAGCAGTCACCGAACTAGCGCTTGCGCTGAGCGTGGTGTGTGCCGCCTTGAGCGGCGGCGCCATCTAGTGAGCATTCTTGAAATCACCGGAGAGAGCGCAGCTGCGCTGAGCGTGGAGTGTGCCTCCGCGCCGACGGTCACAGAGGTGAGGACAAGGCGCGAGCATAAGAAGCTTGGCGAGCAAGCTCCTAAAAAACGGCCGATCGCTCTCGCCACAACTTCACTTTACCACTCCCAGCGGGCGACATCCCTCTGCCGACTAAGAGCACTGCGAGATGAAAGTGTGAGATATAAAAGGCGCGTTTATAAAACGTCCACAGTGTTTAAAAACATACGATCGTGGCGCAGTCGATATCGTGCCCGGCATCTATTGTAGTGGACCGAGAGTGATCGGGTCGGAGTCCAATCGACTGAACGTTTTTAGAGACGATAGCCTTTCTTGGGGAACTTAAAGGCAAAAATTTTGGTCTGTCTGTCTTTCTGTTTGTCTTTCTCTCACCCGATTGAGCCACCCGGCCAAAATTTAACCACTTACGGAACGACTGCAGTGCATGGCCAAGTGCGTTAGGGGTCTCCCCTGCAAGGAAGACTGATGCACGCAGCCAGAACACGAATCAAAATCATAAAATGGCTTTTATGCCATACGTACACGCGTCCTCACATCGGCTTAAGAAGACAGCCCCTCGATTCGGGCTGAGGGTGGTTTTCTCTGCTAGTAACAAGCTAGGCAGACTATGTTCAATCGTCGGCAACAGGCTTGACAACGTCGCGACGCGCGGTTGCTCCATTAACCAAAAAGTTAGGTTTCTATCGTGCAGGGCCAACGTCTATTGCATCCCTCTGTCACGTGGTCGTGTCTACGTCGGTCAGACAGGCCGATGTTTGAACATACGCCTAAGGGAGCATCAGTCTTCCTTGCAGGGGAGACCCCTAACGCACTTGGCCATGCACTGCGCTGAGTGCCGGTGCGAAGCGCAATTCCCCGCGACGGAGATCTTGTTTAAACACCACGATCGCGCTACACGAGAACTTGCTGAAGCTTTCCATATTAACACGAGGGCATCTATGTGCGTTAGTAATCCTTCTTTAGCCATATCGGAGAGGGAAGAGATACTACTCAAGGGAAAGGGGGGTAGCCTGTTGGGGGAGGGTGGGTTGAAGGAGGTGTGTTTTTGTTCTGGTTTTTGCCTTTTGCCTTGCCCCCGATGCGCATGCGCGGGAATTAGTCGAGCGTCAAATTTAGATATATTTTCTGTTCAAACAATAAAGCTTTCAGTTGTGAGTAAGCGCTTGTGGTTTTCCCTTTCTCGTCTTCGTCTTTTTTGCGCTACTACTACATCATTATGAACCGTAAGTCTCCACTCAGGAGAACCGCTTTTTGCGAATTCCGTGAAATAGGGATATTGACGAGGTCCTACAAAATAACTATTGTGCCTATGAGTCTTAAATTTTTCTTTGTATACTACGTGTAACGTACCTTTAGAAATATGTGTTATCTTGCACTTTCGTTGCATGTATTTTATGAAAAAAAATCGTAATTACGACACATTGCTCAATATCGCTCTAGTGTCAGATTTTGTTGCTTCGCCGTCTATA